>NC_029772.3:29616286-29616661 GCF_000817695.3 Arachis duranensis | reverse complement strand
CCTCTTCAGAGTCCTTTCAGGTTCAGGATCAGCTTCAACAAGAGTGCCTTTTTTCTTGTTCCTGCTCATATGAAAGAGAAGAGAAAAAGAAAAGGAATAGGAATCCTCTATGTCATAGTAAAGAGGATCCTTATTATTAGTAGAAGAAGAAAGGGGATAATGGAAGGAGAGGGATGAATAATCTGTATAAAGAGTAAGGATAGGGGAGGTGATAAGAGATGAAGAGAAGTGTTAGTAAATAAATAAATAAATAGAAGAAGATGAGAGATGGATTTTTGAAAATATTTTTGAAAAGGAGTTAGTAATTTCGAAAATTAAAGATGAATTAAAATTAAAATTAAAATTTGAAACAATTAGTTAATTAAAAAGAATTTT
>NC_029772.3:29596366-29613517 GCF_000817695.3 Arachis duranensis | reverse complement strand
TTTCTGGCGTTTAACTCCAGACAGCAGCATGTACTTGGCGTTCAACGCCAAGTTACGTCGTCAATTTCCAAACAAAGTATGGACTATTATATATTGCTGGAAAGCTCTGGATGTCTACTTTCCAACGCCGTTGAGAGCGTGCCAATTGGAGTTCTGTAGCTCCAGAAAATCCATTTTGAGTGCAGGGAGGTCAGATTCCAACAGCATCAGCAGTCCTTTTGTCAGCCTTTTTCAGAGTTTTGCTCAAGTCCCTCAATTTCAGCCAGAATTTACCTGAAATCATAGAAAAACACACAAACTCATAGTAAAGTCCAGAAATGTGAATTTAACATAAAAACTAATGAAAACATCCCTAAAAGTAGCTTGAACTTATTAAAAACTACCTAAAAACAATGCCAAAAAGCGTATAAATTATCCGCTCATCAAACATGCAAAGGCAGAAATATATTCAGCTTCGGTTGTGGATAGAGCTACTGTGGCTTGTTTTTTTCTTGACCACATGTTAAATGAGCTTCTAAGAAAGCAACACATGGCCAATGTGCTTCTTCTATCCACCCTTTCTCCGGTATAATCTTCATCGCAAAACCCCACTGCACAAAAATCATCAGATTTTGGATATCATAAGCTAGAATCACTAGTTCCCTTAATATATCTAATGATGCGTTTAACGGCTGAAAGATGGGATTCCTTTGGGTGAGATTGAAATCTTGAACATATACCCACACTTTGAATAATATCTAGTCTAGAGGAGGTAAGATACATGAGTGAACCTATCATTCCTCTATACCTTGTTTCATCCACATCTTTTCCATCATCATCCTTTTCAAGTTTAGTGTTTGGATGCATTGGTGTTCCCATTGGTTTGGAATTTTCTAGGCCAAATTTCTTGATTAATTCTTTAGCATACTTTTCTTGGTGAATAAAAGTGCCACTAGAAGTTTGTTTAATTTGGAGGCCAAGAAAGAATGTTAGCTCTCCCATTAAACTCATTTCAAACTCACTAGGCATGAGTTTTCCAAACTCTTCACACAAGGATTCATTGGCCGACCCAAATACAATGTCATCCACATAAACTTGAACTAGGAGAATATCATCATTAGATGCTTTAATAAATAAAGTAGTATCGGTACCACCCTTTGAAAGTGATTTTCCAACAAGAAGGCACTAAGCCTTTCATACCAAGATCTTAGAGCTTGCTTAAGACCATAAAGGGCCTTTGAAAGTTTGAAAACATGATTTGGAAATTTTTTATTTTCAAAACCGGGGGGTTGTGCCACATACACTTCTCTATCAATAAAGCCATTAAGGAAAGCACATTTGACATCCATTTGGAACATTATAAAACCCTTATGGGCAGCATAGGTAAGAAGCAACCTAATTGCTTCCATTATTGCTACCGGAGCAAAAGACTCATCAAAATCTATACCCTCTTCTTGATCGTAACCTTGGGCCACTAATCTAGCCTTGTTATGAACAACTTTTCCATCCTCACCTAGTTTATTTTTGAATACCCACTTAGTACTCGTTACCTTCTTACCATTCGGATGAGGTACTAGTATCCAAACCTCATTTTTGTCGAATTGAGCCAGCTCCTCTTGCATGGCTATGACCCAAGAAGGATCTTCAAGAGCTTACTTCACATTATTAGGATCCATTTGAGACAAGAGAGCAAAGTTGCTTGGTTCGGTTTGCTTTTTGGTTGAGGATCTTGTTGTTACACCTTATGAGGGATCACCAATGATAAAGTCATGAGGATAACCCCTCATGGACTTCCATTCTCTTGGTTTCCGGAGTGATGTTGAGCTTTGATGAGCTTTAGTGGGTTGTTCTGTTCCAGATTCTCTTGCTGGCTTAGGAGACAAAATAGAAATGTCTCCTCCATTCTGATGAGACAAAATTAGACGGACAGATTCTTTATTTTGGGCATACTTGGGATTTTCTTCACTGGCCTTTTTGTTGATAGCATCTTCATAATCTGTATCATCTTCTATCACAGTACTAGGAATTGAATTAGTATCACAAAAAGAAACATGTATAGATTCCTCTATGGTTCTATGTTCTTTGAGGTAAATTCTATAAGTCTTGCTAGTGGTGGAGTATCCAACAAACATTCCCTCATAGGATTTTGGATCAAATTTACCAAGGTTTTCTTTATTGTTAAGTACAAAGTATTTGCATCTAAAAACATGAAAATACTTAAGATTAGGAGGGGTTCCTTTCCATAGCTCATAAGGGGTTTTCTTTAACCCTTTTCTAATGATAGTCCTATTCAAAATGTAACAAGCTGTAGGAAATGGCTCTTTCTATTCCGCACCGGGAATTCCTATCCAATTCGATTAGTAAACTGATGATTCTAGAGCAAATCCATCTCAAATCCTCCAGAAGTTATGCTCAACAGGAAAGTCATTAAGAAGTGCCACAGCACTCTTGCTATTGATCGGACATTCACAATTGCATTACATCACGCACGGCTCCTAAGTGATAAAAGAAAGAAGAACTCATCTTCTTTCTTTTTTGATTACCTTCCTCGCGTATGTATAAGACCGAATCCATTCGATTTAGAATTCTCCTACCTACCCTTAGATGTTATCTAAGGAGGTTAGACTGGTATGGGTGATAGCCTGGTTTGACTTCACCTATCATGGCTGTGTGTTCTAGTGGTTTATTATTGTTTGGGTTCCGGGGAAAACCCGGGCCAACATTCTCATCTATTGTAATACTACAACCAGATATTGGTTTAGTCTTAAAGATTGGTGTGAGATTAAAGTCTCATCCCTCTCTCTAACCGGTCTATCAACCAGACATCTCTGGTACTCCTCTGGTTAAAAGAAAGTACCTGGGAGCCGACCTGGAAATGAACCCCCAATCTCGGGTTTGGTCTTTCATACTAGCACAGCTTCAGGCCATAAAAATTTTGGAATCTCATTTTCACAAAGCATAGCACTAGTCATCTCTTGAAGGCTTCTATTACGTCTCTCAACCACCCCATTTTGTTGAGGGGTTCTAGGGCGTGAAAAGTTATGAGCAATTCCAAAATCATCACAGAATTTTTCAAAGTCTTGGTTTTCAAATTCTTTTCCGTGATCACTTCTCAAATGGGCAATTTTTAAATCTTTTTTATTTTGAATCCTTTTGCAAAGGGTTGAGAAAGCATGAAAAGCATCATTTTTACGAGCAAGAAAAAGTACCCAACCGAATCTAGAGTAATCATCCACCACCACCAAACCATAGTGTTTTCCTCCTAAACTTTGAGTTCTTGTTGGACCAAAAAGATCAATGTGTAACATCTCTAATGGCCTCTTTGTTAAAATTCCATCTTTTGTTTTAAAGGAGGATCTTACTTGTTTGCCCAATTGGCAAGCATCACAAGTAAGATCCTTATCAAATTTAATATTTGGAATTTCTCTAACCAAATTTTTCTTGACTAGCTTAGAAATTTGGTACATGCTAGCATGACCCAATTTCTTATACCATAACCATTTTTTAGATTCAAGAGAGGTAAAACATGTCACTTTTTTATCTTTCAAATCCTTAAAAGTCAATCCATACATATTATTGCACCTTTTAGCCTCAAATAAAATATCTCCAGATTTTTCACAAACAACTAAGCACACAAGCTTTCTAAAAATAACTTCATATCCTAGATCACACAATTGGCTAATACTTAGTAAATTATGTTTCAAACCATCAACAAAAAGAACATCATTTATAAAAGATGAGAAGCTTTTACCAACTTTTCCAATGGCCACTATTTTTGCTTTACCAGCATCACTGAAAGTGACAAACCCTCCATCATACTCATCAAGCCTTATGAAGAAGGTTGCCTTTCCGGTCATATGCCTAAAGCATCCGCTGTCCATGTACCACATATTGTCCCTCCGCTTGGATGCTAGGCACACCTACAAAATGAGCTCAAGTGACCTTAGGTATCCAAATCTTCTTGGATCCTTTCACATTAAACCATCTCCTATGTCCCAAACCATTGTAGTTAAAAATAACTTTGTAAACTTTGTCACCAATCATTCTTTCACCAAAGAAACATTGGATGGAAAAGTGGCCATTTCGGTTGCATAGTCTACAAAATCTTGGAGTTGCTGTTTTGCTAAAGCTTGTTGGGTTTTGAAACATTGTATCATTAGAAAATGAAGCCATGTTTTCAAAATAAGGTTTTTCAACACATTTGAAACTCTTGTGAAACCCCAAGCCAGCTTTATCATAGAGAGGTTTTTGACTAGCCAAGATTTGATTTAAATTTTCAGAACTTTGAGTGAACTTGGCTAAGTCATCTTCAAGGTTTTTGACCTTTTTAAGCAACTCTTCATTTTCTTTAAAAAAGTTTACGTATGCAACAATAGAATGATCACTTTCACAGCTTCTAAGTTGAGCTTTTAACTGCTTGTTTTCTTCAACAAGTTCAATAGCAGTTTCAACCTCCCTTAGTTTATCTTTAAGAAAACTATTTTCAGCTTTAAGAATGGTGATTTGTTGTTCAAGATCTTAGTTATCAAGCAAGAAACATCTAATTTTTTCAGAAAGGTGGTCTATCATAAGATGAAGATCTTCAGTGTCAGGGTTATGAAAGACTACCTGTTCAACGTGATCTGCCATGAGACATGGTTGGGACTTGGTCTCTGATTCTTCATCATCGTCTGAGTCATTTTTCAAGTCCTCCCAAGAAGCCATCAGTCCCTTTTTCTTTTCTTTGTTTGGCTTCTTCTCCTTCTTCAACTTAGGGCAATCAGATTTGAAATGTCCGATCTCTTTGTAGTTGTAGCATGTCACCTTGCTAAAATCTTTCTTTTGTTTTCTTGACCTGCTTGCCTTGCCTCTTTCCTTGAGCTTCACCATTTTTCTGAATTTTTTGGCAAACATCACAAATTCATTTTCAGAGGAATTATCAATGTATTCATCATCCAGGGGGTTAATAACTGATGTAAAAGTAATTCCTTTCTTTTTTGAATCTTTTTTCAAATAAGTGTTTTCGAAAGCAAGTAAGTTTCTTCTCAAGGCATCATATGTCATAGAATCCAGACCACTACTCTCAAATATGATTAATGCCTTAGTTTTCCACTCTTTTGTGAGACATCTCAAAATTCTCCTCATAAGCACAGAATCAGGATACATAATTCCCATAGCATCCAAGCCAACAATGATAATGTTGAATCTTTCAAACATTTCATCTATTGATTCTCCTTCCTTCATTGAGAACATTTCATATTCTCTGTTCAGCATGTCTATCCTGGTCTTCTTCACTATGGTGGTTCCTTCATGAGTGATTTGAAGTTTGTCCCAAATTTCCTTTCCCGTTGTGCATCGTGATACCCGTCGGTATTCCTCGAAGCTGATAGCACAGTTGAGCAAGTTAATAGCCTTGGCGTTGAGCTCTACCTTCTTTCTATCTTCTTCGGTCCAACTTGCTTCGGGTTTAAGAGAGACTACTCCTTCAACACTTGTGGTGGTTGGAAATTGAGGACCCTCCAGGATAATCTTTCAGAGTCTGTAGTCCACTACTTGCACAAAAATCTTCATTCTCTCCTTCCAATAGGTGAAGTTTTTCCCATTGAAAAGAGGAGGTCTGTTGCTTGATTGTCCTTCTATCAGGTTGTAGGACACCATATTTGAGTCACTGTTTTCTACCATCTGGATCTTTTCTCCAAGCTGCAAAGCTTGATCTCTTTGAGCCTAAGCTCTAATACCAATTGATGGTTTCTCAGTGGCTAAGAGAAAGGGAGGTTGAATCTTAGCCCCTTTTTTGCTTAGTAACTCTTGCTGTCTTTTAGAACACTTGAGGAGATATTTCTTGTTTTTGTCTCATGCCTAGTCAAGAGATTTTTTTGTTTTGTCTCATGACCACCCAGGAGATATTTTTCAGTTTTGTCTCCTATGCAGCAGAATCAGAAATAGAGTAGAAGAGAGAGAGAATTACACCAAGATATATCCTGGTTTAGCTGCTAAGTGCAATGCAGCCTACATCCAGTCTCCATCACAACAATGATAGAATTTTACTATAATCATCTTTGATTACAAACACCAATTCTCCCTATGAACAACCCTTCCTATCTGGGACAAGTCGAGAATCTAACCCCAACCCTGAACTTGACTTGGTTCACTACCAAGCTTTCAACTGCTAAGTGCTAACCCAACTTGCAAGGGGATTCCCACAGAATTATGATACACAACACTGATGTACAAAGGACCTCTAAGGACATCTATGGCTTTTTCTTTTAATTTTGTGCACTCTGCCTTTTTTTGCTCTATGGCTTTTTCTTACAAACCTTACTGTTTACCTTTTTCCATGAGTCTCAAGACAGACAAAATTAAACAAAAAAAATACAAAATGAAGAACATTGAAGGAGAAGAACTTCTGTTAGCTTAGGTAGCTATGTGAACACTGTGCTTTTCACTCTTTTTTTTCTTCAAGCCCTGGCTGTTCTCCCTTATTTATAGAAGGGGAAGCCTCTACGGTTGAAACTATTGAACTAAGCTAAACTTCTTCTTTTTCATGCAAAAAATCGGTTCGGCCAGAGAGAGAGGAGAGATAACCAAATGTAAAACCCAACATGCAATTATCTCTGTGTCTTCCCTTGGTCACCAATCTTCATTAATTCTAGCCATCCATCTTGACTTTCACTCCAAGAAGGATTCCTAGCCCTTGATGAGTTCTTGATGATGACAGCTTCATCTACTCTAACTTCTGCATCCTCCATCATGTAGCCACTGTACCTACCTCCTGTGGTGGTTGATCAAAAGCAGAGACAAGCCATGCCTCCAAGGATCTTCTTCCTCTGATCGAGATCATCTTCTTCCTTTTTAGGGTATGGAGAGCTTAAGATTACTTCACCACATCTTACCTTTTGTGGTAAAGATCTTAGCCATAACATACTTCAGATTTTCTTTTTCTTGATGCCATCATTACAATGGGCTTACTACTAGCTTCTTCTTCTTTCAGATGGTAGCTTAAAATTTCTTCCATAGTTGCTGTGAAGTGACCGAAAGCAGGAAGAGAGATAAGAGAGAAGAGAGAAGACTTTCAATGTGATTTGAATGAAGAAACAAAAGTGAATTAATTTTGCTTCTCTCTTGCTTAGTGGCGTAGATCAGCATTCAATGCCATCAAATCAAAATCTCTTTCTCTTTCATATTCCAATTCTGTTGTCACTATTATAATTTATACAGATGATAAGAGATACAACTCATCCAATTTGCCAAAATCTTCTAAAATGCATTAAAGAATTTAAAAGTATTATTGGTAATCTGAATTATCCAAAAATTGATTCTTGAAGCAAGAAAAAGCAAAAAAAAAAAAAAAAAAAAAAAACATGTGATGAAATAAAATGTGATAAGAATATAAAAACAAAAAAAAAAAGATTTGATCATGTATTTTAGACTTTTTTATTATTTAGTTGTGTTTGAACTGATGGTTTACTCAATAGTTTTATCTTCGATTTATAATTTTTTTTTATTTTCATGAGTTCTTAAATACTACTCAAATTTTTTGTAATGAGAAATATAATAAATATGTGAAAAAAATGTGCAATATTTTTTACTCCAAATGAAAAAGAATAGTTCAAATGCTATATAATAAAAAGATAAAAAAATATACAATATTGTTAAATGTCAAATCGGAAAAAGAAATTCAAAAAATAAAAAATGCATAGCCTTTGGGCATTTAAAACAATAAAAAGGATTTTTTTTTTTTTAATTGACACCTTAAAAGAAAATTATGAAAAAGAAGAAACCTCGTGTTGAAGAAGGGGCATGTGAGCTAAGATTAAATTGTGTGTGAAAATTTTTGAAAGCAACTTTGTCTAATGGAATTGAAGGTACTTTAAAAAGTATTTTTATCCTAAATTGAAATGATAATGAGTGTAAAAAAATTGAAGGAAAATATAAATATAGATGTGGATGAAAATTAGGATTTGAAGGGAAATTAGGATTTACATGAAAAATTAATATTTGTAGAAAAAATTAAGATTAAAAATATAAATTATAATTATTAATTATGATAAAAGATATTTTTGATAAAGAAAATAATTAAAAACTTTTTTTCTTTCTACTTTTTAAAAACAATATATTATTATTTTTATTTTTAAAAAAAACGAATATTTTTTTAATAAATTTTTTAAAAAAATACATCCAATCATATTTAAAACTTAATAAAAGTATTTTATTTTTTAAAATGTACATTTTTTCAGAAAAAAAAAAGCTAATTCAAACAAACATCTAATTTTAAATGCTAAGAAATTGATAAAAGCACACCCTAATTGTTTTGGTTTGGCTTCTAATCAATTTGATTGATGTGTCTTAATATTTTCTTGATTTTTAAAATGTTTCAAAAGTATTTTGGATAGATTTTATATATAAAAACCTTAGTTTATATGCCAATTTCTATCATATTTCATACTTGAAAAAATTTTAGTGTGTGTGAGAGATATATAGATCTAAGTTCTTAATGTGAAATATATCTAAATTTTAAAAGAATTAGCATCTTCAGATATTTGAATTTACTAATGAATTAATATGAGATAGTTACAATGATAAATACATTATTCTTATATTATTAAGAAATCTTTCATTTTAAGTATTACAAATATTAATCTTTTTATAAATATATGAAAAGGTATTTTACAAAATATACGTACCAAACAATTGGCTAAATCTCTCTATATATAGTAGATTCTTTGTATAATGTTGAATACAATAAATAATGTAGTCTTTATATTATAAATTATTATTAAACAAATGTATTTTGATAAATAACCTTGTAAGCACCTTGAGAATTGTTAAACTTTTACTTCACCGCCGTGTAATCTCCTAAATGACTATCTATAATGCGTAAAATGTCGGGATGAGGACAACGAAGGGCGGCAAGGGATGCACAAAACGATAGTAAGATTTTTTAACGATCTAAACCAATTTTTGTTAGTTTATAAACAGTTTTTTTTTTTTAATTGGCTGATTTGTTACATAGTTGGCTGAATGAGGATTAGTTATCTATGCGTTTTCGTTATTATTATGAGAAGTATAGGGCCAACTATAGTTTAGCCAAATCAGTCAACTCTCCTCTAATCTTGATTTTGAAATTTAAATAATTCGGAAAAGTATATGGAATCAACTAATAATCAGTCAAGAATGGAACAATATAATTAATTATAATTAGTTTTATTAATTTATAATTTAATTTATTTTTTAAATTATTGTTGACCTCGTTCAAAACATGAGAGAAGATATGTTAGTGATAGGAGAGAATCATAGAACAGATCCTTTGATCATTAATTAGTTGATTCCATGTTTTATTAAATCATATCCAAAATCATCCAATTTACAAGAAAAAGAAATATCCGTGTAAAGTCACCGATGACTCTGATTTACCAATTGACTGATTCTTGGCTTATATAGAGTTGGTTCCGTAGCATTGTTGAAATAATTCAGTTTTGCACCCTTTCGAAATCTGCGTCGTACAATTTAAGTCATAAATCCTTCTGCCATCCGTTGCACCATTAACGTCTGCCTCCTCCCACCCATCGCACCGTCGTCGTGTCTTTGGTGCACCACCCTTGTCGTGCGAATCAGCTCCCTCTCCAGTCCTCCGTCACGTGTAGTCGCCTCTCCCCGCGCGTCCTCCTTTGTAGCTGTTCCACGTCACCGGCATCCATCAGGTGGTCATCCTTTCCATTACAACATCATGGGCTTCATCCTCGCCATCGCGCCGCCTCCATCACCGTTCACACAGAAGCATTTGCAAAGGATCAAACCCGCCATCATGTCGTCGATGCAATGTTCGGAGCTTTCTTGGATCTCGCCCGTGAAGCAGGCCAACAAGGGTCGCTACACGATTCAGCTCCCTTTCACGTTCTCTCTCGCGTCCTATCTCCGATCATTGTGTGATTCGCAGCTGTCATCCTCTCTCTTGCATACATTATTCTTCTTCTTAGTTTTAGATAATACTTTATACTAATTTTAAATGTTTCTTTTTACTTAAGTATGGATATTTTTTTTCTTATGTTTTAAATGTTTTTTATTTTTTATTTTAGATGTTTTTTTAATAATTTTAATATTTTTTTAATTTTTATACTTTTTTTAATATTTTATTAGATGTCTCTTTCTATTAGATTTTAAAATTTTAAAAAGATTTTGGATATTTCATTTTTATTTGTTTTTGAATGCTCTTTTTATTAGAAATTTTTAAAATGAATTTACAATGATTTTGGATGTTTGTTATTATTTAGTGTTAGATTGTTTCTTTTAGATTTTGAATTTTTTTTTTCCATTAGATTTTGCATGTTTTTTATGATAATTTAAATTCATATTTTCTAAAACAAAATTCAAAAAAAAAAAATCTAGTTGACTGTACTTGAGTATACCCTAGTTGGTTATTTAATGGGATTGTATTATTATATTCTATTTTTATGTAGAGCAGTTAATATGAATTTCAATAGAACTATTCCTCGCTCCATTGCCTATTTGTCTAACATCAATAGTTTGGCTTGAAACTTTGGTGAAAGATGTTAGGTTCCTCTAAAATTTTGGCTGCTTATTTGACTTGGTTTGTTTGGCAGAATGGCAAATGGCAATCAGCTGTAATTGCTGATGAAGAACCAAATATTCCTATGTGGAATCCTACGCTGTACAAACTTCCTCTAGTTATCATTGTGACAAATAGCTTTATACACCGCAAAACTTGATTTTAATCTAACCAGCCTACTCTACTTGCCATATATAAATAGTTTGCAAGCTACTCAACGATATCCTACAAAAATATCTGTGGCCCTATAGTAAGAATTTTGAATAAATCGTCCAAGTAATGAACTTTTCTTTCTTGATTCTATGATGGCGTTTTGTAATTGGCTTTAAAAACACAAAATTTAGTACTAATGAAAGTTTGTTTCTATTTTTAGCATTGCTAAGCCCCCTTGTTTGTGCAACTGTCATGACACTGATGCCTGTATGTGAACTTAAATGATCCTAATGGTAAGATCCTTTGATCTTTTTTTTTTTTTTCAAATCAATTAGTTAATTTTAAAATTGCGTAATCATTGTTTTGATAATGACATCAATATCTTTGTTTGTTCTGGTTATGATAAGCCATCAATATTTTTTAGCCTCGAGTATATTTTTGTTTATTTTTTAGGGTTTCCACTTATATTCCATGTTATATGATTGGGTTTAATCTTTTTCTAACATTTAGATTTTATGGCTCGCTAGTTTGGCAAAGGATTATGAAAATAAATAGAAAATCAATGTTATTTTGTATTCAAACTTTTAGTTATCTAAGAGACAGATTATCTTGGCTAATTGTTATTATATTCTTTTCTATTTGTTATTGATAAATAAAATAAAATTTGGAGGCTTTTTTTTTCATGCTCTTTTGTTAGATGTATTATATTGCCAATATCTAGAATATCAAAAATTGTGGGCCAATATATTTTACAACATTTTGTTAAATTTAACTTCATGTTTGCTGTGGCTATTTTTTTCAATACAGTATTTCACACCATGGCTAATTAGACAATGACCATAGCTATTCAAAGATTTTCACGATTCTTAAAACCGTGGCTAATAGCGTCAAATATGTAACAAAATAAAAATCAACCCTCTAATTGTCCACAGTTCCTCTTTCATAGCTATTTTGGGTTAGTCACAGTTTTTTCAAATTTTAGCCACCGCTTTAACCATCATTAAATCGTGCTTTTGTTGTAGCTCCAAGCCCTCCAACTATAGCTAATGCCAAATAGTAAGGTGGTTTTATGTATTTTATATCATTGCATAGTTTATTTTTTAGTTGGGACGTAATTTGAACAGTTCTACCTTTTAATTGTTTTTAAATGTTCAAAATAAAAAAATGTAACAATTATCTAATATTACTAAATTATTGAACTTATCCTTTTTCCTTTTTTTTCTTCCCTTTTATTTGTGCGTCCCCATTCGATTATTTTAGGTTGGTGGATCAAATAAATCGAATAAACCATATAGCCAATTGAACAACCCAACCAAATGACAATAATTCAGCATAAACTATACTTTGTATTATTTCAAGGAAAGATGCAATTCAGAAGAATGCAACATTATTAACAACGTAAGATGACATATTTAATCAGAACTTCCATCAACAAACTTCTACTTCACCCTTTGAAGCTTCAACGGCATCATCACTTTTATCCGCTTTGGCTTTTTGGTCATCAAGATAATGTTGATAAATATAGGAAATGAATCCCCATATTGCTAACAACAAAGCAACAGCTTTAACACCGCTGAACTTATCATGAAAGAAGAAAACAGCAAGAACTGGAACTATAGGCAAGGACAAAGTGCTTATAAGATTGGAGAACAATGAAGACACCTCCAAAATCAACCCTATCATACCAATTGAAAATACTTGCCATGTCACAGCAATCCAAACCAAAGTCATTACATATGACACACTCCCCTTCTGGTAACTTTGCATTTCATTGTGCAAAGTTTTCCATTCCCCGCTCGCGAACAATCCCACGACACAACCGGATGTAGCAACAAAGGAAGGGTAGATTTGCATGCCCAATATAGAAGAAAATGTTTTCCTCTTGATGACTTTGTCAAATGAAAGTTGCATCAGAGAGAGGTACAAGGAGAACACAGCAGATGCAAAAACAGTGCACAAGAAGCCTATTATGTACTTCCCTCTTAGGATACCAGACGATTCGCTAGAATCAGAGTTGATTGCGAGCAGGGAAGCCGATATAGTAAGAAGGACTATGGAATTGAATATGAATGCTGTGAATTTCTGGGAATTGAGGAAGTAAGAGAATAATGCATTGAAGGCTAGTTGAGTAGCACATAGTAGGGAATATGTGGAAACAGGTAGATATAGAAGTCCATATGAATACATCAAGTTATCACCAGTTAATAGAAGTCCAAAGCCTATGTAGAGGAGAATTAAGGAGGAAACTTTTGGTTTGGTATTTTTAAAGGAATCTTTGTTGTTGTTGTTGGATTTGGATTGTGGTGATGACGATGAGAAGTAAAAGAGCAACGGAAGTAACACCGGGAAGCCGGCCGATTGAACAAATGTCGACATCCATTTGCTGTTGCCGCCTTTGTCGAAGTATAGCCTTCCTAAAAGGACAGCAGCAGATTGGCCTGCTAGGAGAAAGATTATGTATACAGAAACACAAAACCACTTTCTGTATCTTTTTAACATTGTTTGTTTCTTTAGTTGGTGTTGATGAAAGACAGAGGTTCTGTCTTTGCTTGAATTCTTCTCTGAGGAATAACATCAAACATGTAACAAGCTACGATCAGTTGATTCAGTTTAACCTTCTATAAACTCTATAATTTACAAAATAATTGAGAGAAAATTAGAAGCAAATTGCAATAATCATAAGAAAAGTAAGTATTAACAATTGAAACAACACGACACGTATTTCTGTTGAAACTATTTTATCAGTTGTTTTATACTCACGTGAGACTGATAGTTAACCAAAGAGAATTAATAGTTTAATATTTCGTACTACTCCAATCAACTATAATAATAATAATAATAATGACCAAACTAGTAACTAATTCTAAGTTATCTTACTAATCCTATAATTCATGGTACATCACTGAGAATCTGATATATTAAATAATAGAATTCACTCATTGTTAGCTTAATTATAATTGTTTAAAAAAAAACTGCTTATGCTGTTGTCAAGCTGATGAAACTAAGATAGAAGGTAAGACACACGTAGTAGTGTTCAATCTAATAAGCTCTGCTTTTTTCTTAAGTTTCAATCTTATAGAATAATAGCAATACAGTAAGATGAAAAAGTGATTCTGTTAAGTTCTTAATTATTTCTCTTTCAAGATTCCTAAAGAGAGGTACAAAAAGGAAACAAAAAAGGGGCGCGGGGGTGATGAGAGAAATCTAGAAATCCAAGCAAATTTTGAGGGAGAAACCAACCTGTAGTTTCTAACTGGAGCTCTTGAACTATCTCCATGAAAGCAAGAAAATTAAATTAAAAGTGCACCAACCTATATATTGTGAGAGATGATAAGCTCAAAGATATTTTGAAGTAGTGTTTACACTTTGCAAGTAAAATATGAGTGAGTGATGGATTGTGCAGCCAATGTTGAAGTTATTTTAAGAGAGAAATGAGATAGGAAGAAAAAACACTAATAACGAGACACAAAATGTTTAGTTTAATTTATGTGAATTAAATAAAAATATTAATAAAATGAGATCGACAAAGCATTAATAAAAAAGAAAATTTGTACATTATATATATATATATGTATATATATATATACACTACTCTTTTAGATTGTAGGAAGAAATTTCAAGATGAAAATGACTTTGTTGTAGTAATATAAATTTGAAACTTTGAATTGACTTTGCTGTAGGGGCTTGCAAGTAGGCAGATAGAGCTCAGCAGCAATTTTTCATATGCCCAAACTATCACCTTAGATATTTTTTCGGAGAAATGTTAGGGGCTAGCAATTTTAGTATTTTGTAACTATTAATTAGTCATTAATAATATTTTTAATGGTGTGAAATTATATCTGATAGTAAAAAATCATTCACTTTTATTTTGATGATTAAGTGTTAGCCAAAAAATACAAAAATTGCTGGGCCTAGTCTTTTCTATTTTCCTTATCTATGAATAGGAAAAATTAGAACTATATTAGTAATCAAACTAATTGAAATAGGATACAACTGCCACCAGTGATTTTAACGATACAATAATAATTATTACCTTTCGTTTTCTCCATTGAAATATGAGTGAAGTATTTAAAAAGTAGTAATCAAATGAAACAAGGACAGTCACCAAAAAAAAAAAATGAAACAAGGACAGTAATATTTAACAAAGTTTAGTTTTACTTTATTTTTCTTTACACAACCTTTTTGGAAACTACAGACTAATCTGTGAACATTCTTATAAAAGTATGAGATTAAAAAGAAGAAAATAATAGTATGTCATTTTGTGCATGTTTATTTTTGAAATTCCGTATTATGTGCCGAAACGGAAGAGGCAAACACAACACGTCGCCCGCCCATGTGTGTATTTTTGCCTAAATTCCGCAATCGCCATGCTTTTCTATCTCGGTCAAAATAAAAGTTTTAAATTAAAATCAAAACTATTTGTGTACCATGCATCAACGATAAAGTGTGTGTTTGGTTTGAGATTTATAAACGAAAGTTAAATTGATTTTAATTAAAAATAAATTGGTGTTAATATAATTTATATTTAATAATTTTATATTAAAATAAATTATAATAAAATAAATATTATTTGAATTATATTATTTAAAATTAAGTTTAGATTAAAATTATTAAAAAAACTATGAATTTATATTACTCGAATTAATAATTTATATTATAAAAAAATAATATCATTAGTTATAGTTAATTTTTATTTTTTTAATTTTTTAATAAAATTAATAATTTATATTATAATAAAATTACAATAATAAACATAATATACATGAATTATAATTAAAAATTTAACAGAGCCAAATAAAACATAAAAAAATTCATACAAAACAAAAATAAAGGACAATAAAAAATAAAATAAGAGAACTCATATAAATAAAAGAGTAAAGTGTCGTTTTTGTCCCAACGTTTGGCATAAGTCCCAAATTTGTCTCTAACGTTTTAATCGTCCTATTTAATTTTCTAACGTTTTAAAATTGACTCAATGTTATCCTGCTGTTAGGGATCCGTTAAAAAATTGACGGTGGGACAAAATGGAGACGATTTTAAAACGTTAGACTTAAATAGGATGAAAATGTTGGGACAAAAACGATACATAGAAATAAATTTTAATTTTATCCTTCAATGTATGATATCAATTTTTTACTATACATTTTTAATCACATCAAGTAAATTACACTTAATCATATTACTTTTATTCTAAATAAATTAATTTTTTTTATAATTTTAGTCTTAAAGATTTTTAGTTATCATTAAATATTTGTAGAATGACTAGTATATAAACTTGCATAAAAGAAAAAAATAATATATATATACAATAAAATATAAAGTATACCTTTTATCTCTAATGTATCAAAATTCTTTAAAATTATAAAAAAGTAAATTTATTTAAAATAAAAGTAATGTAATTAAGTGTAATTTACTTAGATGTAATTAAAAAATAATTAAATACGATGTACAATAAAAAATTGATATTATTGAAAGATAAAATTAAATTAAAATTTATTTTTATGTATCGTTTTTGTCCCCAACGTTTTTATTATATTTAAGTCCCTAACGTTTTAAAATCGTCTCAATTTTGTCCCGCTGTCATTTTTGTTAACAGATCCCTAACGACAGGACAACATTGAGTCAATTTTAAAACGTTAAGAACTTAAATAGAACGATTAAAACGTTAGGGACAACAATACAATTATATACATAAAAAATCTGAGTACTAAAGAGTCAATTAAAATAAAAGACAGAATTAGTAAAAAAAAATAAATTTAATAAATTAATTGTCTAACTAATTATATCTCAAAGAAAAAATGGTAACAAAAATATAAAAAGAAAGCATTTGAAAAAGGAGTGCTAGAGGGCAGCAAATTGTGTGATTTGTAGCCATTAATTAGTTATTATTGATGATTTTAATGGTGTGAGATTTCATCCAAAAGTAAAAGATCACTCACTTTGCTTTTACTGATTAACTGCTGGCCAAATTTCAATAAAACTGCTGGCCCTAGATTTTTCCTTCAAAAAATTTAAACGCACTTTTCTCTTTTTTATGGCTAAACCAAACAGTAAACACAACCTAATTTAGTCATTGTCACGAGGCACCCGTACAGGGTGGCGCGATCCTCCGGAGATAGAGAAAATGAAGAGATATTTTTTTATGAGAATTTGTATTATGAAATTTAGGGTTGTTATTAACTAATTTTTTCATAAAAATAAAATAACTGATTGAATGCCAAGAAAGATCTGTATGTGTGATACTAAAATTTAAGTTTTGGAGTTGATTATAAATAGAGAATGTATTAGTATATCTTCTATCATCCATTTTTAAAAGATTTTTTTATTTTTACATTATTTGTATATTTAATTTTATTGGTTCTAAAAAGTATATATTATTTATTTATTTTATATTGTGATAATTTTATGACAAAAAAACATTTATTTTATATTATTATTTTGTTATAAAATTTAAATTTAACCGACACTCATGA
>NC_029772.3:29572260-29595552 GCF_000817695.3 Arachis duranensis | reverse complement strand
AGTTTTTATTTTATTAATTTGTATAAAATATAGAATTATTAAATTTTATATTTACTTAAAAAAATTTAATTTTTATACTAATAGAATTGAATAAGATAGAATTTTTTAAGATACACGTAGAATGAAAATTAAAAAAATTTTAATCTACAAATAAAATAGAGTTAAATTTTAAAAAAATTTTAAGTTACAGATAAAATTAGAATAAATTTCAAATCCTATCCTACTTTATTTATTGTCGGCCTAAGTACGACAAAACATGGGAAATGAAATCAATTAACCTTTTCAAAGAAACATAAATAAATAAATAAAAGCAAGAAAAAAAAATGACACGTAGTGGTATTCATGCATGATGCATCCTACACCAGATTATATTCATATACAAATACAACACAATATTTGAAAATGTGTTTACATTCAGTTCTTAAAATTCTAGGACTCATTTAAGTATATTAGTATATTACTATTACACAACACACTTTATTTCAGATTCATTTCCAAATTCCACTTATTTTTTACTTTTTTTATTTTATTTTACACATTTTATTCTTCATTCTTCTTGCACAACACTTTTATAAATACAATAACACTTTCAAACCCCTGTTAGGCTGTTATGCATAAACTCTTCATACATAGCTTCACATGCTTATAATTTAGTGTTAATACATGCACAATTCAATCCATGTAATAATAACACTAAAAAACAATAAGATGATGCAAGTTGACTTGAAGATGATCTTCCTACATTCATAAAACAGCGCCAAAACAATGTAATTTTTTTATCTTATTTATTTTTTGAGAAATTCTCCACATACAAGCATTTATTTATACAAATCTTTACAAGTCATTATATTAACGCGTTTGAATCATTACTGTACGTTCTTCTTCCTCTTTCTCTTCTTCTTCTTCTTTTTTCTTTCGTTTCTTGCCTTCTCTTTCTCTTTTTTCAACTGTTACTGCACAATTTCACTACACCATCTTCTTCTTCTTGCTGCACGTTCTTCTTCCTCTTCCTCTTCTTCTTTTTTTTTTCATTTTTTGCCTTCTCTTTCTCCTTCTTCATTTACGTGCTTTGCTCTCTGTTTTTTTCCTCGATTTCCATTGTTTTTTGACATCAAGCTCTGAAATCGTTTTTGAAGAAGAAGAAGCAGCAGAAGATAAAGAGGAGAAAGAGAAAGAGTTCTGAATTATGCATAAGGTGTACTTCAACGAATTTTGGGTGTATTTCTTAAATCTTTTAGGGGTAGTTTTGTAATCCTTTGGGTGTATTCTATAATCGTTTGGGTGAATTCCTGTAACCGTTTGGGTGTATTTCTGTAATCTTTTGGGTGTATTTCTATAATCGTTTGGATGTATTTCTGTAATCATTTGGGTGTATTTCTGAAATTCCATTATATTCAAAACGATTTTAAAGCTTGATTTCAAAAACCATGAAAATCGAAAAAAACGAAGCAAGAATACCAGTGATAAATGCAAGTAAAACAACTAATGAAAAGGCGAAGAAGAGTCGTTTGAGTGTAGCGCTTTGGAAACTGAATAACGCATTAAAAGGCCCGTATGTGTTATATATGTTTAAAAATGTTAAATATAGGAGTTGAACCAAGGACCTTAAGCATGTGCAAAAGGTCCCTAGCCACTGAACCAAGGTTACTTATGTTATTTATGAGATATTTGTGTCATTATAATGTTTCTTTTTATCAACCCGCGGGTAGGGTCGAATACCCGTGGGTTAAGCGCGGGTAGGGTTAGGGTTGGGTGTTTCTCAACCCGCGGATAGGGTAGGGTTGAGTGTTAGTTAAAAACTCAACCCGCGGGTAGGGTTAGGGTTGGGTTCAAACCCTACCCTACCCTACCCATTGCCACCCCTAGTAGCAACTTATAAGACTTGTAAGTCAAAAAGACTTGTATGTGTAATAGGCCTCTTATTTTTTATATTACATTCATACACTTTCCTATTTGTTATTATTTTTTACTATTATTCTTTCTATTAACAGCAATCAAATTAAAAGATAACATTGCAATAACAATTAATTCATGGAATTATTTTTTATTACACCATAAATAACAAAATATAAAATTTTATATATTTTGTTACACAAAATTATATATGGCAAAAAAAACAAAACAAATTAATTTTAATAATAACCTGTTTGTTAGAGCATCTCCAATGGGAGAAAAAATTGAAGCTGAGTTACTGTCTGTCAGAAGGAAAGAAGGCTTATGCGTTGGAGTGGGAAGAAAAAAAATTTTTGTACGAATTTCAAGGAGGAGGAGTCCCTCTGAATAGGGACTCCTGTGAAACAATCAACATTTGCCATTTGGCACGTTAATGTATTAAATTATAATTAATTAAATTTACTTACATCAAAAAATAAAATTTATTTTATATTTTTCCAAAAAAATGTCCAATTTTAAAATAGGCAGCAACATAGACAATTGAAAGAGGACTTGATTAAACACATATGACAATTTTACAATGTTTGTCGTCAACTATAGAATTTAATTATGTTTTTCTTTGTATTAAATAATTTTACAAATTAGTGTAATCCCGAATTATATATTGTGTATTATTGTTATATATGAATTTAGTTAATATTAATATCTTTTAATAGTGAATTATTTTTAAATTTAAATATTTAAATTACATTGTTAAAAAAATTAATTACATTAATTTCAAATATCTTAATTAATTAATTAAGTGGAACCACAACAGGACTAAAGTTAGTTCCTCCTAATGGAGAAGCGAGAGATGCTTTGAATTCCTATTTACTGTTTATGACGCAAAAGTTGATGTAAAGTTATTTTTATGACAGGTGAACCATAAACAAAAACTGGGATGAGTTCCCTAATGGAAATGGTCTTAATTCCAATTATACATAGAAATATGATCTATTGAAACATTTGAGACGCAGTGCTAAGTGCTAACAATGATAATGCTCTATAATAAAAATTTTTCTTTTACTTTGATAATGATATTTCTCTCAAATAATTCTTATAAAAGTAATGCCTTCACCTTTTTTGTATTCTTTTTTTCTCTGTTTATTGAAGAAGAAAAACAAAATGCATTATTACACGCTATAACTATCCAGTTCACTTGTCATTTATTTTTTTTCTTTTGGCATGATCAGGTAACACCCGCTCTATTATGTTCATCATGCATTTGATTTTCTTTGGCCAATCATTTGAGTTTGGATTTTGTGATTTTTTTGATTTTTTTCAATCAAAGTCTTCTGTATTCTTAGATGGATGAATTGTGACTTTTTTAATGGAGAAAGAGCAACAAAGGCGGGTTTGGTACGTTGGGGATCGAAACCCTGAAGGTACTATTTATATTTGAGCATAGCACCCATTAAATCCTAAAGTCCAAATAAAATAGCATCTAAAGTCCAAAAGATAATATATCTAAAATCCAAAAGATAATTATTTAAAGAACAAAAGATAATATCTAATTTTATTCTCATTTAATTCCAAATCAAAAGTAATAATAACTTATTCAATTTAACATTTATAACAATAAATGAGATCACCATTATATAAGTCATTTAATTTGAAATAGCATAATTTGTGATTATAATTAATATATGTATTGCCCACAAACAAATTAAAAAATTAAATAATTTTCTAACAATCTCCCACTTGGATTATACATATATTATTTCTTGACATAATCACATCTTATAAACTTTATGCGCGGATCTGAATGCTATTTCCCTTATTACTTTAACAATCTGGTCCGTCTCATATATTAGATATGGAATCACTGCAACTTTTATCGCATTAAATGTCGTGACTAAACCACGACAATCACCATCCTAATATACTTAACGACATAGATCAAATTTGGATGAATAATATGGAAATTACATGCCAAGTGATCTCATGCATGTCTATTTCTAGCTGGTCCAATTTTAAAACTTTATTGAGATCAAACACAATACAAATATTGCAAAATGAACATTTCACATAACATGAAATAAACCATCAACTTAATTCTGCAGAAAAATAATTTAATATTTGTCATATGACATATAGCATAAAATAAACTCCTACTAAACCAAAGCATCACAAATATTGACACCCATCCGAGCAGTGTGCTCATGAAAGACTTTAGGGATCAATCCCTTGGTTAATAGGTCTGCTAGCATATATTATATTCCTATATGTCCTATGAAAATTTGTTTTTCTTAAACTTTCTCCTTGACAATTAAGAACTTGATGTTTGTATCCTTCGATTTTGTCAAGCTCTTATTGTTGTTGGAGTATAGTACTACTGTCTTATTGTCACAAAATATTTTTAATGACCTTTTAATGTCATCTACTATACGAAGCTCAGTGACAAAGTTTTGCAACCATATGCCATGAATTCGGATTCAGAGTACCTAATGATCTCCAAATTTTTTATCTTTGATAAATAAGCATGTAATCCTTTGTTCTCTTTAAATAATGCATTACGCGTTTAACAGCTATCTAATGATCCATGTCCGGGTTGCTCAAGTATCTATCCAACGCTCCCACTATAAATAATATATCGGGACGTGTGCAGACTTGAGCATATATTAAGCTCTCTAGTGTTGATGCATAAGGTTTATCATGTATTGCTGTCTTCTCAAGATCATTTTTAGAGCATTGCTTGAGACTAAACTTGTCTTTTTTAGCTACGGGTGTATCCATCGGTCTATAACTTTCCATGTCATATCTACTTAAAATCTTTTTGATATAGTCCTTTGGTGATAATTCAAGAATACCTTGAGAGCGATCTCTTGGTATCTCAATTCCTAATATAAAAGTGACATCACCAAGAATTTTCATTTCGAATTTGTTCAAGAAATTTCTTAATTTCATGCAACAAGCCTATATCGTTACTGGCAAGTAGAATGTCATCAACATATAAGACCAAAAAGATGTATTTACTTCTACTAAACTTGAGGTATACACACTCATCTATAATATTTACCTCAAAACCATATGAGGTAATGACTTGATTAAACTTGTGATACTATTAACGGAAAGCTTGTTTGAGACCATAGATAGATTTTTTTCTTTCTCTGTTGGATCTCCTTAATGACACTTCTTGATGTTGTTGAGCTTACTGTATGGGTTGGGATTGAGGAGGATTCTTATTATTTTCCTGTGCTGTAGCAGTATCTTGAGCAACAACGATATTCTCATTGTTCTCTTGTACTGTAACTGGATCTACAATAGGATTTTTATTGTGCTCTTGTACTATAACTGTATCTTGAATAATAATAGGTACAAAGACTTGATCATTATCAGCTATAGAATCCTCATCAAAAACAACATTCCTAATATTTTCTTTCCCCCCAAACTCAACATCCTCAAGAAATCTCGTATTTCTCATTTTAAAAAATAGACCTTGATGCAGGATTGTAAAACTTATACCTCCGTGAACGCTCAGTGTAACCAACAAAGTAGCAACTAATTATTCTTGAGTCCAATTTTCTTTCATGCGGCCTATAAGGTCGCACCTCAGCTGGACATCCATAAATGTGCAAATGCTTTATACTGGGCATTTTTCCAATACAAATTTCAATTAATACCATGGTGAGTGGATATCGTTTCCACAAGGATTAACGGATTGAGGCAGACAACGTATAATTAAATATCTAATTAGATCGATCAAACCTTAGATTTTGGTTTGTGGATCTTGAATAAAAGAAGAAACAAAAGAAAAGACTTGGGAGAATGCTTGAAGTTAGAAGAAAATCAATTGATAAGAATGTTGAAGGCTTTGGAGATGTTTGATTCTTGGAAGAACAATGTTTATGCTTTCTTATTTAATTCATGCAAAAATCTTTTCACAATAAATTATTTATAATCAAACTCAAATCCATTGGTAATTTAATTTCTCTAAACCCAATTAATTGCCAATCTCCTGATCAACTAATCAAGAGAAGAGGTGAAGAACAGTTTTGATTTTAAGCCACACAATCTTCAAAAACTATCAATAACCGAATTATATGTCACTTATTTGAACTAGATCTAGATAAGTGAAGATTATGAGATGAGTTTTAAACTAATTACAAAATTAATTTTTCCAAATATAAAACCAAGACAGAATTAGAATATTTCCTAATAGTTCTAACCTTTAGTGATAAAGAACAAAACTCAATCTTGAAAAAGTAATGAAGCATGAATTAAAATAAAAAAAACACGTACATTATTAATCCTAAAACTAGAGCTTCTAACTTTTAACGGAGGAGGTTTAGTGATTCATGATAAAGAAAAAACTAATCCTAATGATGAGAAAGATGTGTGATCTGATGGATTGGGATCCAAAGATCCTCCTCTCGATTGCCCTCTCTTGTGAATATTGTTTACTTATTTATATCCTAAGTTCTATCTAAAATTCAAATTCAAAAACTAACTCTAATCTTATGTTTAGCAAAGATAAGATAACTACCTACTTAAATACAAATCAAATCTTAACAATAATTTAAATCTAATCTAGAAACGAATCCTAGCAACCAAATCTTTGTCTTTCTAGGAGGAATTAATGATGACTAGGCCCATTTAATCCTCCAGGGCTTCATGGCCGCCGGGTATTCATCAAATTGGAGGAGGGCCATCGGGCATGTGTGCCAACATGGGGAAGGCTATCAGGCGTGTGGAGATGGCCGCCAGACTTGCATGCTGGGCCGCCGGGTGTCCATGCTGAAGGCTGGGCATCCGGTTCTTATGTTCCTTGGGTCTGGTTGGGCTTTTTTGAATCGGTTTTGTGTTTTCTTGTTAAAAAGGCTTTAATTCTTAGTTATTTTGAGATAAAAACTCTTAAAAACACAAAGATACTAACACAACTCCAAATACTTGATTATTTATGAAATTTTATTAGAAAACATAAGAAATTTGACTTAAAATCTAAGAAAATAAATGAAAAAGAATCCTAAAAACTACTCAAGATGATGTGTCATTAGTATGCCTTTTGCAAACCATTGTGTACATATAAATAACTTGCAATTTGGAGGGAAGTTTAAATTTTTGAAAATTTAAATGATAGCTTACATGTAACACCCTATCACACAAAATTTTACGCTTAAGTTGTAAATCAATGGCAGCGAGGTATTACTGCACTTAGATTTAATGTGTATGTGTGTGTGTGTTAAAACTAGGAGTAGTCCATAAGAAAAACTCGAACATCGTAAGTCGTTACCACACACATTATGCCAATAAGCATCGTATATAAAAGCTGAAATATCAGAAGTTCGATTAAGAAAATGCATATTAGAGTTTATACATAATAGGTGCTAGTCTCAACTCCCGAAGAAAGACCGGCTAAAATTTTACATCACTAGAAAAATTACAAAATAATAAGCCTATCTCTCCAATAAAAAATCTCTAAAAGGAATTAAAGTCATATATAATACAATTTCAAAAGGGGGGAGAATTCTAATGTCAAAATAAAATCCTAAAAAGTAATCATCTTCGCTTCATCACCTGAATCCCGCATCCTCACTGAGGTGCGTAGTGATCTGTATCGAAAGATAAAATAACAACAATGGGTGACAATCTAAAAGTTTTCAGTAGAGTAACAGTTCCAAATAATGACTACATAAGAAAATATGAACCCTCTAGACAATTCTAATCTGTAAATTTTATTGGAATTTGAGCTTAGAATCTTAATTAATCTGCACAGGGTGAACTTGCTAAGATTTAGGTATCTTAAAATAATTGTGGCCTCATCAATCCCCAAATCATTGTATTAGTGTATTCGTCTTATAACTTTCCAAAGGAACCATGCACAATGTAACAACCCAATTTTCAGTATGTCTAAATCATACCAAAAACTGAGTGCTACCAACTTATCTTTCTAATTATTATCTATTTTTTACTATATAAGTTTGATTCGTTGTTAGAAGCGTAGTTATTTTGCGAGGTACCTTTTTTATTGAAAACATTTGGATTAATAAATATAACACCCTATCACACTAAGCTTCACCCTGTAGCTGTGAGGCAAAGGTTATAAAGTATCACGACAGTTCTAAAGTTCCATACAATAGTATATAATCAAGAAATAGTATAACTAGAAGTCCAATGAAAGGAATAAAGAATCAAAGACACATAGAACAGAGATACAAAACATGAAGAGTTTACACACGATAACTAAAGCATGTTGGCACAAAAAGAACAAAACATAATATATAAAACCTTATAGATAGCTCCAGGATACACACGGTAATAATTAAAGTAAACAAGTTCTATATATTAAATATCTAAAAAGAGAACTAGTCGCAACCCGCGGAGTTTAGGCTGAGCAGTTTAAACATAAGATACATTAGAATTTTGATAATAAAAATAGTTAACATACTATCTCTCATAGTTTTCAGAAGTAAAGCCTCTAAACATAAAGTATACAAAAGTGAGAGACTACAAAAAAAATAAGTAAATCAAAATTAAACTTTAGTCATCCTCCTTTGCTCTGTCACCATCTGCAAACTCACCGAGGTGGGTTGACCTACATCTGAAAAATAACAACATATGGTATAAAAATTGAGGGCTCTCAGTATGACAACAGTGTTCAATAGATAAGATATAAGGTTTCAGAAAACCAAAGGGAATCCTAGGACTCCCCACATGCATATTGATTTCAAAACTTATAAATATACTTTAAAGCTATAAACAGGGTTATCTAACTTAAAGGATTTCTACTCTAACAATCCCCACAGCCTTCATCAACCTATCCTCCATGCGACCCCATTGTCACCGCCTACCGAACCTCTTCAAACCCAGCAAAACACAAATAATGAAAACAAGTAAATCACAATTAATATAGATATAGAACAGGTAAATCAATTAGCAATTAGGCATATTATTCATTTAGGTATAACTCAAGTAATCAAAGAAAACAAGCATATAGAAAATGCACATGATGAATGCCTATCCTATTTGGCTCGTGATATCCTTTGTCGGTTCAAATTACCAACCTGACACATCCTTTCGGATGTTAGTTTTCTGTCACGTCCCTGTGATATAGTGCCCTGCTCACTATGTGCGCCCTTGGGATATAGTGTCCGGCTCACTTTTATGCGCTCCCTAAGATATAGTACCTGACTCACTTTTCTGCACATCCTTGGGATATAGTACTCGAGTCACTCTTTCGGGTTATAGTGTCCGAGTTTACTCTTATGGCAGAAAATGTTATGTGAGCGGGAGACTAACTCAGTCCTCACATCTCAATGTAGGCGGGAGACTGCCACAGTCCCTACGCCGGCGACGCAACCTCGACAAGTGGAATTTACCACCATCCTTGTTAGGTACATAACGACTTACCAATAATCTCATAACTCTCAATCTCGACAAGTGGGATTAACCACCGTCCTTGCCAGGTGCATAGAAAATCATCAACATTCTCATGACTCAAAATCTCAATATTTCGTAAATCATCATTATCCATCTTTCAAAATTCATTGTTCTCAATCTTTCATAATTTATCATTCTCAATCTTTCTTAATTCATTATTCATCATATTCATTTCTCAATTACCATCAATACACCACTCTATCAATCCACTCAAATTAACCCAACCATAGTACATTCCAAATTTAAGTCTCTGTCTCTAAAATCATAACAAAATAAAAACTCATTCTTAGCTTATTTACTCAGTATCTTCTCGCTTGTAGTGTAAATCAAGCTTGAAATTAGCAGATGTAAGAGTAAGATCATTTACTCTATTGCACTTGCCTGTTTATTATGAGAATAAATAAAGTACCCTACTTGCGTACTTTACAGATTATCTTCTATTCATATTATCGCTTCTAGCTCATACCATGTGAAACTAGAAGGTACCCCTAATCTGTGAACACTTCTTAAATTCAAAAGATGTGAGACAGATGGAATGATTATGGAAGATAAAGTTGGAAATGCACAAGAACACCATTGATCTCTAAGGTGGCGCAAAATAGGTTTTAGGAGGCTCATATATCCAAATTCTACTTGGGTAAATGAATTGACTTGTTTAACCTATTTGTTTTGTGAGGATAAACTGTGTTGGTCTATTTACTAATAATCTTGTTGGTTGATATAATTTTATTTTATGCAAAAATTTTAACGCCATTAAAACTATTTTAAAAGTTACAAAATTTAAGTTAGTAGAACAACACTGATTTTGATCTACAAATAACTATAACATACAAAAAGAGATCTTTATAATACAATGCTAATTGTATTATAAATGTTGTTATTTTAAAATTGTTTGTTAGTTAAAAATTGAGACAAAAAAATTATTATTTATTTTTTACAGTAATTTAAAAACAGATGTATTATGATGATAATTCTATTGACTTTAAGAATTTAAAAAAAGATTATGAAAAATTATTTATAATTTGATTATTTTTTACTTGTGTTTGAATTATAATTAAATTTTTATTTATTATTTTTTATTATATTAATTTTAATTACTTATTTTTAAAAAAATATTAGGCAGGCTAATCTGCTAACTCTCATTATGCCATAAAAAAAAATGGGTTAACATTTTAAACTTATTTTATTTTGACGGGTCAAATCGCTCTACGTACATTACTTTTAAATAAGTCTTGTTAATAAGGAGAAAATAAACTATTACTTTTACACCTTTAACTCAACAAATAAAAAAACCAAATTACCTAAAGTGATACTATTTGGACTAGTCTTAATTGATATATATATCAATAATTAACCCAAATTTATTATCTTATTTTAATTAAATCACTTAAAATCTCCTTAATTGGTTGGTTAAAGAGTTAAAGTAGCTGAAGTGGAATTATAATTTTATAGCTACCTAAAGGCATCATTGCAAGCCAGATTCCATTCCAGTAACTTTTCAATTTGAATGAGGTGGTAAGTTGCAACGTAACGGCCAGTGGAGAAGGGTACAAAGCACTACGGGTCTACGGCCATCCCAAGGGGTGAAGAAGTCTTGAGTGGAATTATTTTAAACCGAAAACTAATTAAAAAAAATTGATTTGACCATGTCAAATTGTATGCGTATAGTTTTTAGTTTATTTATTCATGTGTTATCCGATATTATATATAATTGTAAACCAATAAAAAATAACAAATAATTTTATTTTTTCTTGCAATTGATGAAACTTATTTAAAAATTAAGTAAGATATTGCTATTTCATTAGTTAAATTATACTATTTTACTATAAAATAATGTTATTCGACATCAGATAATCCACTTGTTAACCATTCTATGATTCTATAATCTATTTTGTCAATTAAAATAATATAAAATTTAATTTTGATATAATCAATTCGATTAGACGAGTGAAATGGACAAAAATAATACTAAAAAAGATATAAAAAAATTATAAAAAGTTTAAAAAATTGATGAAAGTGATCAAGTCTAGTAATTTCGTTCTTGTTAATCTCCCAGTATTATTCGATTGTTTTTCTCAAATTTTTTAAGGGATCTATCTTTTGTTATTTCAATATTATGAAACTACTTTTTTTTTGTAATGTGAAAATATAGAGAATTAATTTTTATTAATTAATTAGAGAATTTTTAAATTTATTATTTATAATTTAAAATTAAAATTTAAAATTTAGGAGATATAAAATAATTTTTAAGAATTAACTGATATTAGTAAAAAATAATTGTCTTTTTATTGAATCTTGAATATTCTTGATGTATTTAAGTAGTTTATTTTTAATGAAAAAGAATGTATTTCGGGTATAACTTGTAAAGTGCTCTAGAGTTTTATAGTGCTCTACTAAAATTTTAGTAGGAGGAATCCTATTTTCAAAAAATACACTCATAAACCAGAAGTCTAATAATGCTATTGAGCCTCTAATGGCAATGACAGCTGCTAACAATCGAGATAGAAGAAGGAGGCGTTGGGAGGATATACAGGCAGGGATAGAGAGATACTCAAAAAGTTTAATAGGTAGATTGTTGGCTGATCATCCATTCTCGGGAGGGACAATCGAGGAAGCAATGCAGGCGATTTGGAGGCAATGGGGGGGGTTTAGGGTGGTGGATTACGGAAAAAACCTCTTTCAAATTTTTTTCACTGATGAAAAAGATCTTATTCGAATTGAAAGAGGGGGACCATGGCTTTTTAAGAACTATATTCTAAACCTAAAGAGGTGGAAAGAGGAGGAGTCAATTAATGATGTTGAATTCTCTCAAGTCACAATGTGGATCCAACTCTGGAGATTACCTAAACATTATAAAACGAAAGAGTTAGGAGGAAAAATAAGAAAAGATGGGAGAAATTTTAGACATTGACATTTTTCAAGTGAGAGATAAGAAAAGTAGGATTAATAAGGTGCTGATCAAACTTGATGTCACTAAGCCACTCCAAGGAATCATCAAAATTGAAGGGCCAAATAAGAGAACTCTAGAGATCCCACTTCGTTATGAACAAATAAGGATTTTCTACAACTTCCGTGGTTTCTTGAGACATGAGATTCGAAACTGCAACAAACATTTAGATGATTCATTGAAAGGAGACGTGGAAGACAAACAATGGGGAGACTGGTTGCGATCAGAAAAGGTGGGTAAAAGATAACAAAATTTTAGAGAAAGTGTCAACACTAATGCTGGTGATTCAGAAGATTGGAGAGCAAGAAGAAATAATCGACCCACTTCAGTCAATCTCCTCACAGAGCGGGCTAGTCTTACTATGGAGGAACGAAGTGGGGGTATGCAGCAGGAAGTGTAGAAGGAAAAATAGAAAAGTTGTTGCTGGAATTGAAAGATACAGGAAGTAAAACAGAATCTGCAACAAATAATACAGTCCTAGGTATGCAGAATTGGGGTAGCATGGAGGTTATGGAAGATTTTGTGTTTCATTTCGCTAGTAAGCATGGAGAATAGCAACGGAAGTCAAACCTGAAAAAATTTTGCTAGAAAGAGGCTAATTACTATTACTAGAAAAAAGAGAAAGGCCCAAGAAAAAAATTAAAGGAGATTGTAAACTCAAAGAGAATATACCAAGATGACACTATTGTTGCTGATGAAGAGGAGGGGGCCACCCTTGAAAGGACACCCGGAGTCCCATGAAGATGGTGATGTAAAACTGTCGGAGTTTGGAAAAATTCCTAATAGTATTTGTAAATCCCATTCTCCTGAGATATTGTTTATGCGTGAGACAAAAAAGAATACCTTGACGGTGTCAAAAATTTGTAAGAAGTTGGATTTCGTGCACTTTTTTGTGTGGATCCAAGGGGTTTGGCAAGAGGTTTGGTACTAGTGTGGAAGGAGGAAGCCGACTTCACGGTTCAACATAGTGAGGAGTTCTTGATTCACTTTTCATGATTTGACCGCACACTTCAAAAGTAATGGGAGGTGGTGGCAGTTCGTCTTCACAATGAGAAAAATCAGAGGAATGAACAGTTTGATAAGATCTTGGAGATCATTCGCAGATCAGGTCAATATTCTATTGTGATACATGACTTTAATGCCATTTTAGAGTACCACGAGAAAGCAAGGGCCTATGAAGCCTAAAAGTACTATTGAGGCCTTTAATAATTTTATTAGTGAAGATAATTTGGTGGATTTAGGGTATGTTAGAAGCAAATTCACGTGGAGTAACAAGCAATATGGAGAGAATTTTATTAGAGAAATGATGGACAGATGTTTGGCTTCAACATAATGGAGATTAGAGTATTCAAGAGCAATGCTCATGCACTTGGAGGACACCGGTTTCGACCATTGTCCTCTTCTATTATAATCAGACAATGATAAAAGGAGGTCTGAGAGAAGATTTTGGTTTCAAGAAAGGTGGTGTGATAGAGAAGAGGTCTCAAATATTGTCAAAGAGGTATGCCAAACTCAATTCACTAGCTTTCCTATGTACAAATTGTATTTGTAAGATAAAAATGTGTCGTCATATGCTTGTGGAGTGGCAAATAAATACCAGCAGCAACTCGTAGACACTCATTATTGAGCTCAAAAATAAATTAGAATAGAAAAAGGAGAAAAGGGATGGAGCGAACATAGGGCATATTCTGAATTTAAAGGTTGACCTAACTAATGCGTATGAAAAAGAGGAGCGGTATAGGAAGGAAAAGTCAAGGGTTCAATGGATGAAATAGGAGAACCAAAATACTAAATTCTTTCATGCAAAATTTAATGATAGAACCAGAAAAAACAAGATCCAAAGGCTGCAAGATGACCGAGCAGTTATAAAACCGATTCTGAGGGAGTAGCACAAATTGCTCAGTAATATTTTAGAGAACTATTCTTTGCCTCTAACTCAAGACTAGCTATGGAGACTATAGAGGACATGGATGCTCAGGTTGACGATGTGATTAATAGAAGGCTAGTGAGATGAGTCACTGAAGATAAAGTAAAAATAGCAACCTTCTCAATAGATCCCTATTCAGCTCCAGGTGATGATGGATTCACAGGTAAATTTTTTAGCATTATTGGAAGGGGATTAAAAAAGATGTTACAGAGGCAGTTATGAGTTTCTTCTCATGGAAAAAGATGTCATAAAGTTTTAATCTCACACATATTTTCTTGATACCAAAGGTTTAAAACGCAGAAAATATTACTCAAATAAGACCCATTAGTTTAAGCAGCGTTTTCTATAAAATCATCTTAATGATATTGGCACATAGGATGCAAGGATTCTTGAACAAGGTGATTAGTGAGAACCAAAGTGCATTCATAAAAAAAAGGCGGATTAGCAATAATACACTGATAGCTCACAAGCTTATGCATTTTTGAAAGAACAAAAGTTGTGATGACTACGAGATGGCAGTGAAACTTGACATAAGCAAAGCCTGCAATAGAGTGGAATGGAATTTTGTATGGGAGGTCATGAAAAAATTAGGATTTTGCGAAAAAGAGATAGACTGACTGTATCCTACTCTATTGCTGTGGAAGGACAACAACATAATTTTTTTAAACCATGCAGGGGATTGCACCAAGGCGACCTCATCTCCCCCTACCTATTTTTTATTCGCGTAGAAGGTTTGTCATATCTACTCCACAGAGGATAACAGAGGCGAGAAATCAAAGGATTGAGGATCAACAACAGATGTCCTACAGTCAGTCATCTACTTCCCACATATGATTTGATACTTTTCGGTAAAGCTAATAAGGAGGTATGTCACAGTCTACAGTAGATTCTAGACATCTATGAACAACTTATTGGACAATAGATAAATTTTCAAAAATCATCCACCTTTTTCAGCAAGAACACTTCCCCCTAGGTAAGGGATCAATTAGCTCATATCCTACAAATTTCACATATAGGGACCAGAACAGATATTTGGGATTGCCAGCAGTAATTAATAGATCAAAGAGGAGTACTTTTAACTATATAAAAGACAAAATAAAGAACAGGCTTTAGAATTGAAAAAGATCACTAATCTCAGTTTGTGAAAGAGAGGCTCTCATCAAAGTCGTTGCCACAACTATTTCTCTCTACACCTTGAGCTGCTTCAAGTTACTGGACTCGCTTATTGAAGATATTTAAAGCAAAATAATGAACTTTTGGTAGGACTAAAAGAGTACAGAATGGAGATAATGGTGGGTCAAATGGAAAGAGTAATTACTGGCTCAAACCCATCTTGGGCTTGGAAGAGCTTTGGTGCACGAAATTGTGATCATCAACAATGGCGCCAAAAACTTGGTAGCGCTCTCAACGTGAATCACACTTAGTCACAACTCCGCACAACTAACCAGCAAGTGCACTGGGTCGTCCAAGTAATAAACCTTATGTGAGTAAGAGTCGATCCTACGGAGATTGTTGGTATGAAGCAAGCTATAGTCATCTTGTAAATCTCAGTTAGGCGGATAGTAAATGTTATGGAGTTTTCGAATAATAATAATAATAAATAAGCAGAACAATAAAGATAGAGTTACTCATGTAATTCAATGGTGGGAAATTCAGATAAGTGCGTGGAGGTGCTTGTCCCTGTTGGATCTCTGCTTTCCTACTGTCTTCCTTCAATCCTTCTTATTCCTTTCCATGGCAAGCTGTATGTAGAGCATCACCGTTGTCAATGGCTACATCCCATCCTCTCAGTGAAAATGGTCCAAATGCTCTGTCACAGCACGGCTAATCATCTGTCAGTTCTCGATCATGTTGGAATAGAATCCCTTGATTCTTTTGCGTTTGTCATCACGCCCAACAATCGCAAGTTTGAAGCTCGTCACAGTCATTCAATCCCGGATTCCTACTTGGAATACCACAGACAAGGTTTAGACTTTTCGGATTCTCATGAATGCCGCCATCAATTCTAGCTTATACCACGAAAATTCTGATTAAGGAATCCAAGAGATATGCGCCCGGTCTGAGGTAGAACGGAAGTGGTTGTCAGTCAGGCGTTCATAGGTGAGAATGATGATGAGTGTCACGGATCATCACATTCATCATGTTGAAGTGCAACGGATATCTTATAATAAGAACAAGCGGAATTGAATAGAAAATAGTAGTAATTGCATTGAATCTCGAGGTACAGCAGAGCTCCACACCGTTAATTTATGGTGCGTAGAAACTCCACCGTTGAAAATACATAAGTGATGAAGGTTCAGGCATGGCCAAAAGGCCAGCCCCCAAACGTGATCAAAAGATCAAAAAATACAATCCAAGACTATATTTCCCAAAAAAAGACTACTAATACACTAGTAAAAAGTTCTATTTATACTAAACTAGCTACTAGGGTTTACAGAAGTAAGTAATTGATGCAAAAATCCTCTTCCGGGGCCCACTTGGTGTGTGCTTGGGCTGAGCTTGATCTTTACACGAGCTGAGGCTTCTCTTGGAGTTGAACGCCAAGTTGTAACGTGTTTTTGGCGTTTAACTCTGGTTCGTAATGTGTTTCTGGCGTTTGACTCCAGAATGCAGCATGGAACCGGCGTTGAGCGCCAGTTTACGTCGTCTAATCACGATTAAAGTATGGACTATTATTTATTGTTGGAAAGCTCTGGATGTCTACTTTCCAACACCGTTGAGAGCGCGCCATTTGGAGTTCTGTAGCTCCAGAAAATCCATTTTGAGTGTAGGGAGGTCAGAATCCAACAACATCAGCAGTCCTTTGTCAGCCTTTTATCAGAATTTTGCTCAGGTCCCTCAATTTCAGCTAGAAATTACCTGAAATCACAGAAAAACACACAAACTCATAGTAAAGTCTAGAAATGTGAATTTATCATAAAAACTAATGAAAACATCCTTAAAAGTAGCTAGATCCTACTAAAAACTACATAAAAATAATGCCAAAAAGCGTATAAATTATCCGCTCATCACAACACCAAACTTAAATTGTTGTTTGTCCCCAAGCAACTGAAAGTTAATTAGGATAAAAAGAAGAGAATATACTATAAATTCCAGAATATCAATGAATATTAGTCCTAATTAGATGAGCGGGACTTGTAGCTTTTTGCCTCTGAACAGTTTTGGCATCTCACTTTTTCATTTGAAGTTTAGAATAATTGGCATCTATAGGAACTTAGAATTTCAGATAGTGTTATTGATTCTCCTAGTTAAGTATGTTGATTCTTGAACACAGCTACTTTTATGAGTCTTGGCCATGGGCCTAAGCATTTTGTTTTCCAGTATTACCACCGGATACATAAATGCCACAGACACATAACTGGGTGAACCTTTTCAGATTGTGACTCAGCTTTGCTAAAGTCCCCAGTTAGAGGTGTCTAGAGCTCTTAAGCACACTCTTTTTTCTTTGGATCACGACTTTAACCACTCAGTCTCAAGTTTTTTTTCACTTGGACCTGCATGCCACAAGCACATGGTTAGGGACAGCTTGATTTAGCCGCGTAGGCCTGGATTTTATTTCCTTGGGCCCTCCTATCCATTGATGCTCAAAGCCTTGGATCATTTTTACCCTTGCCTTTTGATTTTAAGGGCTATTGGCTTTTTCTGCTTGCTTTTTCTTTTTCTTTCTAAAATTTTTTTTGTCATTTTTTTTCGCAAGCTTTTGCTTTTTCACTGCTTTTTCTTGTTTCAAGAATCAATTTTCATGATTTTTTAGATTGTCAATAACATTCTCTTTATTCATCATTCTTTCAAGAGCCAACAATTTTAACATTCATAAACAACAAGATAAAAAATATGCACTATTCAAGCATTCATTCAGAAAACAAAAATTATTGTCACCACATCAGTATAATTAAACTAAATTCAAGTATAATTTCGAAATTCATGTACTTCTTGTTCTTTTGAATTAGAAACATTTTTCATTTAAGAGAGGTGAATGATTCATGGAATTATTTATAGCCTTAAGACATAGTTACTAAATACTAATGATCATGTAATAGAGACACAAATATAGATGACATAATAAGCATAAAAACCGAAACAAAAAGAGAAAAATAAGAACAAGGAATGAATCCACCTTAGTGATGGTGGCGCTTTCTTCTTGAAGAACCAATGATGTCCTTGAGTTCTTCTATGTCTCTTCCTTGCCTTTGTTGCTCCTCCCTCATTGATCTTTGATCTTCTCTAATTTCATGGAGAATGATGGAGTGCTCTTGATGTTCCACCCTTAATTGATCCATATTGTAACTCAAATCTTCAAGAAAAGTGTTAAGTTATTCCCAATAGTTGTTGGGAGGAAAGTGCATCCCTTGAGGCATCTCCGGAATTTCTTGGTAATGAACTTCTTCATGCGTCTCTTGGGTTCCATGAATGGGCTCTCTTGTTTGCTCCATTCTTTTCTTAGTGATGGGCTTGTCCTCCTCGATGGGGATGTCTCCTTCTATGATGACTCCAGCTAAGTAACATAGATGGCAAATAAGATGAGGAAAAGCTAGCCTTGCCAAAGTAGAGGGCTTATCGGCTATTTTGTAGAATTCAAGGGAGATAACTTCGTGAATTTCTACTTCCTCTCCAATCATGATGCTATGGATCATGATGGCCCGATCCACAGTAACTTCAGATCGGTTGCTAGTGGGGATGATGGAGCGTTGGATGAACTCCAACCATCCTCTAGCCACAGGCTTGAGATCCAGTCTTCTTAATTGAACCGGCTTGCCTTTGGAGTCTCTTTTTCATTGAGCTCCTTCAACACATATGTCCCTAAGGACTTGGTCCAACCTTTGATCAAAGTTGACCCTTCTTGTGTAGGGGTGTGCATCTTCTTGCATCATGGGCAAGTTGAATGCCAACCCACATTTTTCGGACTAAAATCTAAGTATTTCTCCCGAACCATTGTAAGATAGTTCTTTGGATTCGGGTTCATACTTTGATCATGGTTCCTAGTGATCCATGCATTGGCATAGAACTCTTGAACCATCAAGATTCCGACTTGTTGAATGGGGTTGGTCAGAACTTCCCAACTTCTTTTTTGAATCTCATGTCGGATATCCAGAAACTCATTTTTCTTGAGCTTGAAAGGGACCTCAGGGATCACCTTCTTCTTGGCCACAACATCATAGAAGTGGTCTTGATGGGCTTTGGAGATGAACCTTTCCATCCCCCATGACTCGGAGGTGGAAGCTTTTGTCTTCCCTTTCCCTTTTCTAAAGGTTTCTCCGGCCTTAGGTGCCATCAATGGTAATGGAAAAACGAAAAGCTTATGCTTTTACCACACCAAACTTAGAATATTGCTCGCCCTCGAGCAAGAGAAGAAAGAAAAGAAGAAGAAGAAGAGAAAATATGGAGCAGATTGGAGAAAGGTGTATTCGGCCAAGGTATAGGAGAGGGAGTTGTGTTGTGTGAAATTTAAAGAAAATAGAGGGGTTTATTGATGACATGTCACCATGTCATGTTTTTCTATGCTTTTTCATACAAGAAATTGATTATTTGTGCTTAAATGTTGATTGCTTTTGTGCTTAATTGGTACATTTCCTTGATCTTTTAATTTTATAAACTTTGTAGGAAATAAGAAGAAAAAGAAGCAAAATAGCACAAATTAAGCTAAAAAGAAAAAAAGAGAAACTTTGGGCACACTTTGAAGTTGGAGCACACTTTGAAGTCTTAGGCCACACTTTTAAAAGCGTGACCCATGACCATGAAACCTTGGCCTCATACACATACATTAATGCTTATGCTTGCATTTAAGTATAAATGGCCGAATGAATGAAATGTTGCATGAAACATTTAATTAATAATGCCAAATGAATAAACTGAATGAATACTATGTTAAGTAATTGCCATTACTAACTAAATGTAATAACATAATGTATGCATGCATTCAAGAATCATGGCATTACGTTCATTAATTGGCATTGCTAATTAAACTTAATGCATGTATAAAGCATTTGATCATTGAAGAATGAATGCTATGTAATGCATTGGCATTAATTAATGAATGCATACATAATTATTAATTGACCAATGAATAAATGAATGAGCATTAGCATTCATGAGCATTCACAAGCAAGGAAGATCACTCAGGGGAAGGACAACGTTTGCGCCAGCGTTTGCCTCAAACGTGAGGTCAAATGCTGGTGCTTGAACACCACTCAAGGGAAGGCAATGTTTGCGCCAACGTTTGCCTCAAACGTGAGGTCAAATGTTGGCGCCTAAATACCTTGGAAAAGCACCCCTGTATTTTGTATTAGAGGCTCAACGTTTGAGCCAACGTTTGCCTCAAACGTGAGGTCAAACATTGGCCAAAAACTTACCTGGGAAAAGCCACGTTTGAGCTCACGTTTGACCTCAAACGTGAACTCAAACGTGGATGACAGCAAATGGCCTTCTGCATAATGCCACACACGAAGACGTTTGAGTCAACGTTTGCCTCAAACGTTGACTCAAACGTAAATACCCCAAGGTCCAAATTGCAAGCGAATTTCTTCTCAAGACGAAGGCCATCTGGATCCATCTTCAACCCAATTCCACTCCAAAGCAAGCAAAGCCCAATTGACATCACTCAAAGGCACAAGGATCAGTTAGATTAGGATTTTTCATTTTGAAATTTAATTTGCTTTCAATTTCATTTGTCATGTTTGTAAAAGCCTATAAAAAGGCATCATTTTCATTTTAGAAGGCAGGCTGGCTCCACTAGGGAGCATTAGGAGTAGTAGTAGAGAGCTCTCTCTTTAGTTTTTCTTTTCTGAGTTTGAATCTTGGATGGAGAATTAAAGGAATTCTGTTTCACTCTCCCTTTGAGATTTCTCTTTGTTTTGCGTTGCTGCATAATTCTAAGAAATTGAGGATTGAATTTGAGTTTTCATTTGCTACTTCCATTCTTCTTTCTTCTGCAAACTTGTTTTCTGTTGGATCAAGGAAGGAAGTGAGATCTAGACTTGTTCTCTAGTCTCATCCAACCCCTGAGATCTTCAACTTTCTTTTAGCTATTGCAATTGAGCTGCATTTTACTTTCTGTTTGGTTCCTCAATTCAGTTTACATTAAGCTTGCTGCAAATTTCATTTACATTTCCTGCACAATTCTAATTCCTCTGCAATTGCTCTAAGTTCCGATTCACTGCAATTTTGCTTCTCTGTTTACATTGCTCCCAATTTACTTTCCTGAAATTTTAAGCTTGCTACAAGAGTTTTTGAGTTCTGATCTACTGCTTTCTTTTAATTTCCAGCACCCCAGCCCCTTTACTTTTCATGCAATTTACATTTCTTGCAATTTAAATTTCAGCTAATTTACTTTCTTGTTCTTTAAGTTACTTGCAATTTTACATTCTGCAATTTTAAATTCACTGCTATTTACTTTCTGTTGGCTACAATTTCACTCAATTCATCAATGTTAGCTTGACTAAACTAATCACCCACTAAAGTTGCTTGATCCATCAATCATTTTCTTTATTTTTGTTCTCTGTTTTAAATTGATAGCAAGGTGTTTGAGCTATTGCCTCACTAAGAAATTCTTTCTCTGTGACATGAATTTCAAATTTCATTGATGTTTACAAAATACAAATGGAGTTCAACTCATCTTATGGTCAAACAAAATTTTATGGGATATCACCCACCATCACCAATCTCTTATGGTGGCTGGGAATATCACCAAGAGAATACACATTCTGAGCACTCCAATGCATGGAGATTTGCTTCAGAGACACAAGATGAGCAAGAGTCTCATATGGGATACTTTCCACCACCACAAAATGATTCAAGTCATTATTCTAATGGTGGCTGGGAGTATCACCAAGGAATGAAAGAGCATCCACCCTCACGTCCCAGTTTCTCATTTGAAAGTTCGTCATCACTTGATCATGCCTCAACACAAAGTTTCCTCCAAAATTCATACAAGTCATCCCATCAATCACACAACTCATTCCACACCCCTCAACACAACTTCACCACAACACATCCATGTCACCAAAATTACTCTCAACATTCATCTCTTGAACCAGCAGATGAGGATTACCTTCAATGGTCCAAAGAACCCTTAGAAAGCCAATGCCAAGCTATTGAAATACACAGAAAACTCGTGGAAAAATACACACAATCCCAATCCTGGAAAGAAATCATCCTCAAGAAGATGAATGGGCCCTTAGAGCAAACAAGGGGGAACTTAGAACCGTCAAACAGCGAGGATAAAGACCAATTTGTGGGTGAGGAAGTGAAAAAACAAAATGAGAAAACCTCTGTATCAAGTGAAAGTTCAATGCAAAAGGAGGTTGTGGAGGTGTTTGAACCTGTGGCTTCATATTCACAAAAGCCACTTGAGATGACAAGGGAACATGAAAACTCACAACTCTCTCAAACTTTCCTGAAACAAAATGGCTCAACAATTGAATTCATGATTGGAAGATATGAAGAGGAGATGAAGAAATCTTGGGAAGATCAATAAACCTCCTCCATGAAAGAGCTATTAAAGCAAATGGTGAGTGTAAAAGAGGAAGTGGAAGAACAAGCTAGTGAGGAGGACAATCAAGAACGCCCAAACTCAAGGGAAACAGAGAGGCACATGAAGGACAAGCTCATTGAACCACCAATTCAAAAGGCTTTGGATGAAGATCAAACTCCAAAAATCACACAGTGGTGCGCGAAATTGTGATCAATACTTTTCACAACTCAAATAATCCCTAGTACTGGCCCCAAAAAGTTGGTGCTCAATACCATGGCATAAACACAACTTCGCACAACTAACCAGCAAGTGTACTGGGTCGTCCAAGTAATAAACCTTACGCGAGTAAGGGTCGATCCCACAGAGATTGTTGGTATGAAGCAAGCTATGGTCACCTTGTAAATCTCAGTCAGGCAAACTCAAATGGGTATGGTGATAAATGCATAAAACATAAAGATAAGGATAGAGATACTTATGTAATTCATTGGTAGGAACTTCATATAAGCGTATGAAGATGCCTTCCCTTCCGTCTCTCTGCTTTCCTACTGTCTTCATCCAATCCTTCTTACTCCTTTCCATGGCAAGCTTAAGCAAGGGTTTCACCGTTGTCAGTGGCTACCTCCCATCCTCTCAGTG
>NC_029772.3:29520248-29571694 GCF_000817695.3 Arachis duranensis | reverse complement strand
TTGGGCTGAGCATTGAAGCTTTCATGTGTAGAGGCTTTTCTTGGAGTTAAACGCCAGCTTTTATGCCAGTTTGGGCGTTTAACTCCCATTTTGGTGCCAGTTCCGGCGTTTAACGCTGGAATTTCTGAGGGTGACTTTGAATGCCAGTTTGGGCCATCAAATCTTGGGCAAAGTATGGACTATCATATATTGCTGGAAAGCCCAGGATGTCTACTTTTCAACGCCATTGAGAGCGCGCCAATTGGGCTTCTATAGCTCCAGAAAATCGACTTCGAGTGCAGAGAGGTCAGAATCCAACAGCATCTGCAGTCCTTTTTGGTCTCTGAATCAGATTTTTGCTCAGGTCCCTCAATTTCAGCCAGAAAATACCTGAAATCACAGAAAAACACACAAACTCATAGTAAAGTCCAGAAAAGTGAATTTTAACTAAAAACTAATAAAAATATACTAAAAACTAACTAGATCATACTAAAAATATACTAAAAACAATGCCAAAAAGCGTACAAATTATCCGCTCATCACACAGCAACCAATTCATGAATCCAAAGAAGTAAAGGCAACTAACAAGAGCACCAATCATGTCCCTGGTCCAGTAAGCAAGCTCAATCAAGCCAATTTCACAAGGAAGCTTGCTGAAAGGAGACCAAAACAGGGGACAATAGCTGAAACTTCTCCCCTCTTGGAGTCATTCCTCTTAACAAACTGGAAGAAGAGGAAGAAAGTGAAGAATAGGTAAACAGTAGGTAACATTCCTTCTCCTTGCTTTGTTTAATTTTTAATAAATTCACATATGGTTGCATTCTAAGTTTGGTGTTGCTATGCAACAAAACTTGGTTCCAATATTTATTAGATACTTGCATCAATTCCAAGTGAAAGTGTCACACTAAGTTTGGTGTTCCACTTATCTTTTATGCCATGTATCATGCACACCCTCTTATGTTTGCAATCGCAATGTCTCTGTCTCTTTGTGCCTTGATTATTATCTTTAATTTTGCTTGTTTGAAACACATGTGTTACTAACATTTCATTGTGTAAGACATTCATAATCCATCTTAGCCCCATAGCTACGGTTCTAATAGTTGCTTGAGGATGAGCAAGCATTCTGAGTTAGTATGGGAAGGAGGAGAATGGGAGGAAAATGACAACAATAGAGAAGATGAACTACAAGGTTGTAAAGTTCCTTTTCCTCTCATTTGTTTCAAGCACTATAAACTGCATGATTGTCTTTACCTTCTCTGTATGCATGTGTGTATAAAAAGGCATAGTTTGATTTCTAAATTGCAACATGGTGCTGTGCCATTATGATTACCAACTTGAGTTTTGTGAATTCAAAAGCAATAATGTATCATGATCATAAACAAACAAGGAATTAAAGAAGAATTTAGCATGTACATACAAGTATTGGAAAGCTAGTATGTTTAATTGTTGCTCAATTGCATTGGATTTTATTTAATTGAAGTTTTTATCTAGTACATTTTGTGAAATCTTTTGAAATCATGAAAACCTTGAAGAAGAAAATACAATTAAAGCAAGAAAAAAAAGGGAAAGAATGAGAAAGCTGAAGGCTCTGAGTACCAATGGCAATTTATTTGTTAAGTGCTTGTGGTGTTTATGTATCAAGCCAAATGCTTGAAAATAAAACACTTAGAAGTCAAGGCTAGACTCAAGTGCAAAAGCACTCCCTCAAAGCTCAAGGCTCTGAGCATCAATGATTAGAGAATCAAGAAAAGAAACAAATGAGCTTAATGAAGTTCTCTAATTAAATGCTTGTAGTGCTTATGTATCAAGTGGTAATACTTGAAAACAAAGCATTTAGAAGTCGTAGCTTTGTTATTAACTCATGGGGCAAAGCACCCAAAAGGAGAAGCTAAAAAAAAAATCAAAAGCTTGTTTCAAGAAAGAATTATAAGAAAAAGATTTCATAAATTGAGCTAGATAGAAGCATCAATCATTTACATTTCTTTTGTGATTGAAGCATGCATAGAAAACTAGTTTACCATGAACATTGAGTTGCTATTCTTCTTACCTTGGATTGTCAATCTTTATTGCATGATTCTTTTCTTGCTTGGGGATAAGCAAGGTTTAAGTTTGGTGTTGTGATGACATGTCACCATGTCATATTTTTCTATGCTTTTTCATACAAGAAATTGATTATTTGTGCTTAAATGTTGATTGCTTTTGTGTTTAATTGGTACATTTCCTTGATCTTTTAATTTTATAAACTTTGTAGGAAATAAGAAGAAAAAGAAGCAAAATAGCACAAATTAAGCTAAAAAGAAAAAAAGAGAAATTTTAGGCACACCTTGAAGTTGGAGCACACTTTGAAGTCTTAGGCCACACTTTTAAAAGCGTGACCCATGACCATGAAACCTTGGCCTCATACACATATATTAATGCTTATGCATGCATTTAAGTATAAATGGCCAAATGAATAAAATGTTGCATGAAACATTTAATTAATAATGCCAAATGAATAAACTAAATGAATACTATGTTAAGTAATTGCCATTACTAATTAAATGTAATAATATAATGTATGCATGCATTCAAGAATCATGGCATTAGTTCATTAATTGGCATTGCTAATTAAACTTAATGCATGTATAAAGCATTTGATCATTGAAGAACGAATGCTATGTAATGCATTGGCATTAATTAATGAATGCATACATAATTATTAATTTACCAATGAATAAATGAATGAGCATTAGCATTCATGGGCATTCACAAGCAAGGAAGATCACTCAGGGGAAGGCCAACGTTTGTGCCAGCGTTTGCCTCAAACGTGTGGTCAAACGCTGGTGCTTGAACACCACTCAAGGGAAGGCAACGTTTGCGCCAACGTTTGCCTCAAACGTGAGGTCAAATGTTGGCGCCTAAATACCTTGGAAAAGCACCCCTGTTTGTTGCATTAGAGGCTCAACGTTTGAGCCAACGTTTGCCTTAAACATGAGGTCAAACATTGGCAAAAAACTTACCTGGGAGGAGCCACGTTTGACCTCAAACGTGAACTCAAACGTGGATGACAGCAAATGGCCTTCTGCATAATGCCACACACGAAGACGTTTGAGTCAACGTTTGCCTCAAACGTTGACTCAAACGTAAATACCCCAAGGTCCAAATTGCAAGCGGATTTCTTCTCAAGACGAAGGCCATCTGGATCCATCTTCAACCCAATTCCACTCCAAAGCAAGCAAAGCCCAATTGACATCACTCAAAGGCACAAGGATCAGTTAGATTAGGATTTTTCATTTTGAAATTTAATTTGCTTTCAATTTCATTTGTCATGTTTGTAAAAGCCTATAAAAAGGCATCATTTCATTTTAGAAGGCAGGCTGGCTCCACTAGGGAGCATTAGGAGTAGTAGTAGAGAGCTCTCTCTTTAGTTTTTTTTTTTTTCTGAGTTTGAATCTTGGGTGGAGAATTGAAGGAATTCTGTTTCATTCTCCCTTTGAGATTTCTCTTTGTTTTACGTTGCTGCATAATTCTAAGAAATTGAGGATTGAATTTGAGTTTTCATTTGCTACTTCTATTCTTCTTTCTTCTGCAAACTTGTTTTCTGTTGGATCAAGGAAGGATGTGAGATCTAGACTTGTTCTCTAGTCTCATCCAACCCCTGAGATCTTCAACTTTCTTTTAGCTATTGCAATTGAGCTGCATTTTACTTTCTGTTTGGTTCCTCAATTCAGTTTACATTAAGCTTGCTGCAAATTTCATTTACATTTCAGCTATTTTACTTTCTTGCACTTTAAGTTTCTGCAATTTTATTTTCTGCAATTTTAAATTTACTGCTATTTACTTTCTGTTGGCTACAATTTCACTCAATTCATCAATGTTAGCTTGACTAAACTAATCACCCACTAAAGTTGCTTGATCCATCAATCCCTGTGGGATCGACCTCACTCTAAGTGATTTATTACTACTTGATGCGACCCGGTATACTTGCCGTTGAGATTTGTGTGTTTGGAAATTTGTTTTTTCACAAAAACACCCATCAAGTTTTTGGCGCCGTTGCCGGGGATTGATTTAGATCAACAATGATTAAGTGGGTGAGAAGTCTAGATCAAGCATTTTCTTTATTTTTGTTCTCTGTTTTAAATTGATAGCAAGGTGTTTGAGCTATTGCCTCACTAAGAAATTCTTTCTCTGTGACATGAATTTCAAATTTCATTGATGTTTACAAAATACAAATAGAGTTCAACTCATCTTATGGTCAAACAAAATTTTATCGGATATCACCCACCATCACCAATCTCTTATGGTGGCTGGGAATATTACCAAGAGAATACACATTCTGAGCACTCCAATGCATGGAGATTTGCTTCAGAGACACAAGATAAGCAAGAGAATCATATGGGATACTTTCCACCACCACAAAATGATTCAAGTCATTATTCTAATGGTGGCTGGGAGTATCACCAAGGAATGAAAGAGCATCCACCCTCACGTCCCAGTTTCTCATTTGAAAGTTCGTCATCACTTGATCATGCCTCAACACAAAGTTTCCTCCAAAATCCATACAAGTCATCCCATCAATCACACAACTCATTCCACACCCCTCAACACAACTTCACCACAACACATCCATGTCACCAAAATTACTCTCAACATTCATCTCTTGAACCAGCAGATGAGGATTACCTTCAATGGTCCAAAGAACCCTTAGAAAGCCAATGCCAAGCCATTGAAATACACAGAAAACTCGTGGAAAAATACACACAATCCCAATCCTGGAAAGAAATCATCCTCAAGAAGATGAATGGGCCCTTAGAGCAAACAAGGGGAAACTTAGAACCGTCAAACAGCGAGGATAAAGACCAATTTGTGGGTGAGGAAGTGAAAAAACAAAATGAGGAAACCTCTGTATCAAGTGAAAGTTCAATGCAAAAGGAGGTTGTGGAGGTGTTTGAACCTGTGGCTTCATATTCACAAAAGCCACTTGAGATGACAAGGGAACATGAAAACTCACAACTCTCTCAAACTTCCCTGAAACAAAATGGCTCAACAATTGAATTCATGATTGAAAGATATGAAGAGGAGATGAAGAAATCTTGGGAAGATCAATAAACCTCCTCCATGAAAGAGCTATTAAAGCAAATGTTGAGTGTAAAAGAGGAAGTGGAAGAACAAGCTAGTGAGGAGGACAATCAAGAACGCCCAAACTCAAGGGAAACAGAGAGGCACATGAAGGACAAGCTCATTGAACCACCAATTCAAAAGGCTCTGGATGAAGATCAAACTCCAAAAATCACACAGCAACCAATTCATGAATCCAAAGAAGTAAAGGCAACTAACAAGAGCACCAATCATGTCCCTGGTCCAGTAAGCAAGCTCAATCAAGCCAATTTCACAAGGAAGCTTGCTGAAAGGAGACCAAGACAGGGGACAATAGCTGAAACTTCTCCCCTCTTGGAGTCATTCCTCTTAACAAACTGGAAGAAGAGGAAGAAAGTGAAGAATAGGTAAACAGTAGGTAGCATTCCTTCTCCTTGCTTTGTTTAATTTTCAATAAATTGACATATGGTTGCATTCTAAGTTTGGTGTTGCTATGCAACAAAACTTAGTTCCAATGTTTATTAGATACTTGCATCAATTCCAAGTGAAAGTGTCACACTAAGTTTGGTGTTCCACTTATCTTTTATGCCATGTATCATGCACACCCTCTTATGTTTGCAATCGCAATGTCTTTGTCTCTTTGTGCCTTGATTATTATCTTTAATTTTGCTTGCTTGAAACACATGTGTTACTAACATTTCATTGTGTAAGACATTCATAATCCATCTTAGCCCCATAGCCACGGTTCTAATAGTTGCTTGAGGAAGAGCAAGCATTCTGAGTTAGTATAGGAAGGAGGAGAATGGGAGGAAAATGACAACAATAGAGAAGATGAACTACAAGGTTGTAAAGTTCCTTTTCCTCTCATTTGTTTCAAGCACTGTAAACTGCATGATTGTCTTTACCTTCTCTGTATGCATGTGTGTATAAAAAGGCATAGTTTGATTTCTAAATTGCAACATGGTGCTGTGCCATTATGATTACCAACTTGAGTTTTGTGAATTCAAAAGCAATAAAGTATCATGATCATAAACAAACAAGGAATTAAAGAAGAATTTAGCATGTGCATACAAGTATTGGAAAGCTAGCATGTTTAATTGTTGCTCAATTGCATTGGATTTTATTTAATTGAAGTTTTTATCTAGTATATTTTGTGAAATCTTTTGAAATCATGAAAACCTTGAAGAAGCAAATACAATTAAAGCAAGAAAAGAAAAAGGGAAAGAATGAGAAAGCTGAAGGCTCTGAATACCAATGGCAATTTATTTGTTAAGTGCTTGTGGTGTTTATGTATCAAGCCAAATGCTTGAAAAAAAAACACTTAGAAGTCAAGGCTAGGCTCAAGTGAAAAAGCACTCCCTCAAAGCTCAAGGCTCTGAGCATCAATGATTAGAGAATCAAGAAAAGAAACAAATGAGCTTAATGAAGTTCTCTAATTAAATGCATTTGGTGCTTATGTATCAAGTGGTAATACTTGAAAACAAAGCATTTAGAAGTCGTAGCTTTGTTATTAACTCATGGGGCAAAGCACCCAAAAGGAGAAGCTAAAAAAAAAATCAAATGCTTGTTTCAAGGAAGAATTATAAGAAAAAGATTTCATAAATTGAGCTAGATAGAAGCATTAATCATTTACATTTCTTTTGTGATTGAAGCATGCATAGAAAACTAGTTTACCATGAACATTGAGTTGCTATTCTTCTTACCTTGGATTGTCAATCTTTATTGCATGATTCTTTTCTTGCTTGGGGACAAGCAAGGTTTAAGTTTGGTGTTGTGATGACATGTCACCATGTCATGTTTTTCTAAACTTTTTCATACAAGAAATTGATTATTTGTGCTTAAATGTTGATTGCTTTTGTGCTTAATTGGTACATTTCCTTGATCTTTTAATTTTATAAACTTTGTAGGAAATAAGAAGAAAAAGAAGCAAAATAGCACAAATTAAGCTAAAAAGAAAAAAAGAGAAATTTTGGGCACACTTTGAAGTTGGAGCACACTTTGAAGTTTTAGGCCACACTTTTAAAAGCGTGACCCATGACCATGAAACCTTGGCCTCATACACATACATTAATGCTTATGCATGCATTTAAGTATAAATGGCCGAATGAATGAAATGTTGCATGGAACATTTAATTAATAATGCCAAATGAATAAACTAAATGAATACTATGTTAAGTAATTGGCATTACTAATTAAATGTAATAATATAATGTATGCATGCATTCAAGAATCATGGCATTACGTTCATTAATTGGCATTGCTAATTAAACTTAATGCATGTATAAAGCATTTGATCATTGAAGAATGAATGCTAGTAATGCATTGTCATTAATTAATGAATGCATACAAAATTATTAATTGACCAATGAATAAATGAATGAGCATTAGCATTCATGGGCATTCACATGCAAGGAAGATCATTCAGGGGAAGGCCAACGTTTGCACCAACGTTTGCCTCAAACGTGAGGTCAAACGCTAGTGCTTGAACACCACTCAAGGGAAGGCAACGTTTGCGTCAACGTTTGCCTCAAACGTGAGGTCAAACGTTGGCACCTAAATACCTTGGAAAAGCACCCCTGTTTGTTGCATTAGAGGCTCAACGTTTGAGCCAACGTTTGCCTCAAACGTAAGGTCAAACATTGGCAAAAAACTTACCTGGGAGGAGCCACGTTTGAGCTCACGTTTGACCTCAAACGTGAACTCAAATGTGGATGACAGCAAATGGCCTTCTGCATATTGCCACACATGAAGACGTTTGAGTCAACGTTTGCCTCAAACGTTGACTCAAACGTAAATACTCCAAGGTCCAAATTGCAAGCGGATTTCTTCTCAAGACTAAGGCCATCCGGATCCATCTTCAACCCAATTCCACTCCAAAGCAAGCAAAGCCCAATTGACATCACTCAAAGGCACAAGGATCAGTTAGATTAGGATTTTTCATTTTGAAATTTAATTTGCTTTCAATTTCATTTGTCATGTTTGTAAAAGCCTATAAAAAGGCATCATTTTCATTTTAGAAGGCAGGCTGGCTCCACTAGGGAGCATTAGGAGTAGTAGTAGAGAGCTCTCTCTTTAGTTTTTCTTTTCTGAGTTTGAATCTTGGGTGGAGAATTGAAGGAATTCTGTTTCATTCTCCCTTTGAGATTTCTCTTTGTTTTGCGTTGCTGCATAATTCTAAGAAATTGAGGATTGAATTTGAGTTTTTATTTGCTACTTCCATTCTTCTTTCTTCTGCAAACTTGTTTTCTGTTGGATCAAGGAAGGGAATGAGATCTAGACTTGTTCTCTGGTCTCATCCAACCCCTGAGATCTTCAACTTTCTTTTAGCTATTGCAATTGAGCTGCATTTTACTTTCTGTTTGGTTCCTCAATTCAGTTTACATTAAGCTTGCTGCAAATTTCATTTACATTTCCTGCACAATTCTAATTCCTCTGCAATTGCTCTAAGTTCCGATTCACTGCAATTTTGCTTCTCTGTTTACATTGCTCCCAATTTACTTTCCTGCAATTTAATCTTGCTACAAGAGTTTTGAGTTCTGATCTACCGCTTTCTTTTAATTTCCAGCACCCCAGCCCCTTTACTTTTCATGCAACTTACATTTCTTGTCATTTAAGATTCTTGCAATTTACATTTCTTGCTCTTTAAGTTACTTGCCAATTTACATTCTGCAGCTTTAAATTCCCTGCAATTCAATTTCTGTTGCTTCAATTTCACATCCAATTCTCATCAATGTTAGCTTGACTAAACTAATCACACACTAAAGTTGCTTGATCCATCAATCCCTGTGGGATCGACCTCACTCTAAGTGAGTTATTACTACTTGATGCGACCCGGTATACTTGCCGGTGAGATTTGTGTGTTTGGAAATTTGTTTTTTTCACAAAAACACCCATCAAGTTTTTGGCGTCGTTGCCGGGGATTGATTTAGATCAACAATGATTAAGTGGGTGAGAAGTCTAGATCAAGCATTTTCTTTATTTTTGTTCTCTGTTTTAAATTGATAGCAAGGTGTTTGAGCTATTGCCTCACTAAGAAATTCTTTCTCTGTGACATGAATTTCAAATTTCATTGATGTTTACAAAATACAAATGGAGTTCAACTCATCTTATGGTCAAACAAAATTTTATGGGATATCACCCACCATCACCAATCTCTTATGGTGGCTGGGAATATCACCAAGAGAATACACATTCTGAGCACTCCAATGCATGGAGATTTGCTTCAGAGACACAAGATGAGCAAGAGAATCATATGGGATACTTTCCACCACCACAAAATGATTCAAGTCATTATTCTAATGGTGGCTGGGAGTATCACCAAGGAATGAAAGAGAATCCACCCTCACGTCCCAGTTTCTCATTTGAAAGTTCGTCATCACTTGATCATGGCTCAACACAAAGTTTTCCCCAAAATCCATACAAGTCATCCCATCAATCACACAACTCATTCCACACCCCTCAACACAACTTCACCACAACATATCCATGTCACCAAAATTACTCTCAACATTCAGTAATGGAGGATCTTGTTTCACTCATGAAACTTAAAGTGACCTTAGACAGATCAGAGACTAGATTAGCTAAATTAGAAGTGCTTTGCTCAGGATTCTCTGTCTGTTGCTGAAAAGATTATGGAAAAGGCTTGCTATTGCTGAGCCTAGTTCGTCCACCATTATTAAAGCCTTGTTGAGGCTTTTGTTGATCCTTCCATGAGAAATTTGGATGATTTCTCCATGATGAATTGTACGTGTTTCCATAAGGTTCACCTAAGTAATTTACCTCTACTATTGCAGGGTTATCAGGATCATAAGCTTCTTCTTCAGAAGATGCCTCTTTAGTACTGTTGGATGCATTTTGCCATCCATTCAGACTTTGGGAAATCATGTTGACTTGCTGAGTCAACATTTTGTTCTGGGCCAATATGGCATTCAGAGCATCAATCTCAAGAATTTCCTTCCTCTGAGGCATCCCATTATTCACGGAATTCCTCTCAAAAGTGTACATGAACTGGTTATTTGCAACCATGTCAATAAGTTCTTGAGCTTCTGCAGGCATTTTCTTTAGGTGAATGGATCCACCTGTAAAATGGTCCAGTGACATTTTAGAGAACTCAGATAGACCATAATAGAATATATCCAAAATGGTCCATTCTGAAAGCATGTCAGAAGGACACCTTTTAGTCATCTGCTTGTATCTTTCCCAAGCTTCATAGAGGGATTCACCATCTTTTTGTTTGAAGGTCTGAACATCCACTCTAAGCTTGATCAGCTTTTGAGGAGGAAAGGATTTAGCCAAGAAGGCCGTGACCAGCTTATCCCAGGAGTCCAGGCTATCCTTAGGTTGTGAATCCAACCATGTTCTAGCTCTGTCTTTTACAGCAAGAGGGAAAAGCATGAGCCTGTAGACTTCAGGATCTACTCCATTCATCTTTACAGTCTCACAGATCTGCAAGAACTCAGTTAAAAACTGATAAGGATCTTCTGATGGAAGTCCATGCAACTTGCAATTTTGTTGCATTAGAGCAACTAGTTGAGGTTTCAGCTCAAAATTGTTTACTCCAATGGCAGGAATTGAGATGCTTCTTCCATCAAACTTGGAAGTAGGTGTAGTATAATCACCAAGCATCCTTCTTGCATTATTGTTGTTGGGTTCGGCTGCCATCTCCTTTTCTTGTTCAAAAATTTCAGCAAGGTTGTCTCTGGATTGTTGTAATTTAGCTTCTCTTAGTTTCCTCTTCAGAGTCCTTTCAGGTTCTGGATCAGCTTCAACAAGAATGCCTTTTTCCTTGTTCCTGCTCATATGAAAGAGAAGAGAACAGAAAAAGAAGAGGAATCCTCTATGTCATAGTAAAGAGGTTCCTTATTATTAGTAGAAGAAGAAAGGGGATAAAGAAAGGAGAATCCAAACACAAGGGTGAGGATAAGGGCAGTGATTTGAGATGAAGAGAAGTGTTAGTGAAGAAATACATAAATAGAGGAATATGAGAGAGGGAGAAATTTTCGAAAATAAATTTTAAAAAGGAGTTAAATGATTTTCGAAAAATAAAGATAAGAAATAAAATTAAAATGTAAATTTAAAATAATTAATTAATTAAAGAAAGAATTTTTGAAAAAGAGGGAGGTATTTTCGAAAATTAGAGAGAGAAAAGTTGTTAGGTGGTTTTGAAAAAGATAAGAAACAAACAAAACGTTAATTAGTTAATTGAAAAAGATTTGAAAATCAAATTTGAAAAGATAAGAAGATAAGAAGATAAGAAGTTAGAAAAGATATTTTAAAATCAAATTTTTGAAAGAAGATAAAATTTTGGAAAAAATATGATATAAAAATAAAATGAAAAGATATGATTAAAAAGATATGGTTAGAAAAGAATTAATTTTTAAAATTAAAATTAATTACTTAACTAACAAGAAACTAAAAGATATGATTCTAGAATTTAAAGATTGAACCTTTCTAAACAAGAAAGTAACAAACTTCAAATTTTTTAATCAATCATATTAATTGTTAGCATAATTTTTGAAAATAAAGATAAAACTAAGAAAAAAATTTTTGAAAAATATTTTAAAACATTAAATTTTCGAAAATTAAATAAAAAATGGAAAAGATTTGATTTTTGAAAGAGATTTTGAAAAGATAAAATTTTTAAATTTAAAAATTTGACTTGACTTGTAAGAAACAACTAATTTTAAAACTTGTTGACTAAGTCAACCCAAATTTTTGAAATTTTTGAGAGAAATAAGGAAAAGATATTTTTTGATTTTTTTAATTTTTAATGATGAGAGAGAAAAACATAAAAATGACCCAAAAGATAAAAATTTTGGATCAAAACACAAGATATATGCAAGAACACTATGAATGTCAAGATGAACACCAAGAACACTTTGAAGATCATGATGAACATCAAGAACATATTTTTGAAATATTTTTTGATGCAAAGAAAATATGCAAGACACCAAATTTAGAAATCTTTAATGCATGGACACTATGAATGCAAAAATGCACATGAAAAATAATAAAAGACACAAAACAAGAAATCATCAAGATCAAACAAGAAGACTTACCAAGAACAACTTGAAGATCATGAAGAACACTATGAATGCATGAATTTTCGAAAAATGCAAGAAAATTTTTTTTAAAGCATGCAATTGACACCAAACTTAAAATTTGACTTGAGACTCAAACAAGAAGCACAAAATATTTTTGGTTTTTTATGATTTTATGATTTTATTATTTTTTTGTATTTTCTTTTAATAAGAATTCCAGGAATCTTTCAATATTAGCCTAAAGCTCCAATCCAAGGGTTGGGCATGGCTTAATAGCCAGCTAGCTTTAGAAGATATAAATCAGGCATGTAACAACTGATATTCCAATTAACTTGCCTCTATGCTGATGGTTTTGAAGCCTCAATCCAATTGAGTTAGACATGGCTTTACAGCCAGCCAAGCTTCAACATGCTTTATGAAACACTAGAATTCATTCTTAAAAATTTTGAATAATTTTTTGAAAACAAAGAAAAAAATTTTGAAAAATATTTTTGAAAACTTTTTGAAAAGAAAAATAAAAAGAAAATTACCTAATCTGAGCAACAAGACGAACCGTCAGTTGTCCATACTCGAACAATCCCCGGCAACGGCGCCAAAAACTTGGTGCACAAAATTGTGATCATTAACAATGGCGCCAAAAACTTGGTAGCGCTCTCAACGTGAATCACACTTAGTCACAACTTCGCACAACTAACCAGCAAGTGCACTGGGTTGTCCAAGTAATAAACCTTACGTGAGTAAGAGTCGATCCCACGGAGATTGTTGGTATGAAGCAAGCTATAGTCATCTTGTAAATCTCAGTTAGGCGGATAGTAAATGTTATGGAGTTTTCGAATAATAATAATAAATAAGCAGAAAAATAAAGATAGAGTTACTCATGTAATTCAATGGTGGGAATTTCAGATAAGTGCGTGGAGGTGCTTGTCCCTGTTGGATCTCTGCTTTCCTATTGTCTTCCTTCAATCCTTCTTATTCGTTTCCATGGCAAGCTGTATGTAGGGCATCACCATTGTCAATGGCTACATCCCATCCTCTCAATGAAAATGGTCCAAATGCTCTGTCACAGCACGGCTAATCATCTATTGGTTCTCGATCATGTTGGAATAGAATCCCTTGATTCTTTTGCGTTTGTCATCACGCCCAACAATCGCGAGTTTGAAGCTCGTCACAGTCATTCAATCTCGGAATCCTACTCGGAATACCACAGACAAGATTTAGAATTTGCGGATTCTCATGAATGCTGCCATCAATTCTAGCTTATACCACGAAGATTCTGATTAAGGAATCCAAGAGATATGCGCCCGGTCTGAGGTAGAACGGAAGTGGTTATCAGTCACGCATTCATAGGTGAGAATGATGATGAGTGTCACGGATCATCACATTCATCATGTTGAAGTGCAATGAATATCTTAGAATAAGAACAAGCGAAATTGAATAGAAAATAGTAGTAATTGCATTGAAACTCAAGGTACAGTAGAGCTCCACACCCTTAATCTATGGTGTGTAGAAACTCCACCGTTGAAAATACATAAGTGATGAAGGTTCAGACATGGCCAAAAGGCCAACCCCCAAACGTGATCAAAAGATAAAAAAATACAATCCAAGACTATATTCCCCAAAAAAAGACTACTAATACACTAGTAAAAAGTTTTATTTATACTAAACTAGCTACTAGGATTTACAGAAGTAAGTAATTGATGCAGAAATCTACTTCCGGGGCCCACTTGGTGTGTGCTTGGGCTAAGCTTGATCTTTACATGAGTTAAGGCTTCTTTTGGAGTTGAACGCCAAGTTGTAACGTGTTTTTGGCGTTCAACTCTGGTTCGTGACGTGTTTCTGGCGTTTGACTCCAGAATGCAGCATGGAACTGGCGTTGAGCGCCAGTTTACATCATCTAATCACGAATAAAGTATAAACTATTATATATTTCTGGAAAGCTCTAAATGTCTACTTTTCAACGCCGTTAAGAGCGCATCATTTGGAGTTCTGTAGCTCCAGAAAATTGATTTTTAGTGCAGGGAGGTCAGAATCCAATAGCATCAGCAGTCCTTTGTCAGCCTTTTATCAGAGTTTTGCTCAGGTCCCTCAATTTCAGCTAGAAATTACCTGAAATCATAGAAAAACACACAAACTCATAGTAAAGTCCAAAAATGTGAATTTAGCATAAAAACTAATGAAAACATCCCTAAAAGTAGCTAGATCCTACTAAAACTACCTAAAAATAATGCCAAAAAGCGTATAAATTATCCGCTCATCAAGCTTGCTAGAGGGTAGAAAGGTTCTTAAAAAAGGTTTACTATGACAGATAGGTAGAGAAAGCTCAGTAAAATTTTTGAAAACTCCTGGATCAGAGAGCACAAACCTATTTCAGTCTACCAACAACACATTGCAAACCCGAACTTGATGGGAGTAAATTAGTTAATTACACAGAACAGAACATGGGATACACAACTAATCAATCAAACTTCAATCCAGAGATAGCAAATAGCATCATGTAGACAGAAATTAAAGAAGGTGAAGACATGATTATCTGGGCAAAAGAAAAATCAAGGCATTACTTTGTAGTTTTTGGGTACCGAATAGCACTCTGTTTTTTTCATCCTCCAATTGATCAGATGCCTAAAATTTGCAACCAAAAAACTATTTGGAACCTGGTCTGGGACTTTTGTTGTCTTCCAAAGGTTTGACCTTCATTTGGAAGCTACTCTACAATGGGATCCCAATTCAGCAGTGCATCCATGGTAATTTCAGAATGTAGAAGACGTGTGCCCTAAGTGTGAAGAAGCGGGAGAGACGATTCTTCACTAGTTGCTTCTCAGTCTCGTGGCGAATCAGACTGGCAACTCTCTCATCTTGATGCAGCGACAATGGCGAGCAACCACCAGGAATCTTGGCAATGGTGGTCGGAATTTGAAGAGCATGCAAAACAACGACTGCAAAGGAAGTAGGGATGGAAAAAGGTCAGGCGGCCTGTCAGGGGCCTGCAGCCTAACCTGTGTTTGGCCTGACTTGGCATGGCCTATTATAAAAGAGGCACAGACTTAACCTCTTTTAAAAGCCTTAATATGTTAATAGGCCAGATCCAAGCTCACTAATTAGCTTTATTAGCTTGTCAGACCTGCCTGGGCCTGTTAAAACATAATTAAATATATAAATAAATTTTTATTATTAAAAAAATTATAAAATATTTTAAAATTATTATATTTTATTATAAATATTTTTGTATATTTTATATACTTTAAAAGATTAAAAATTCTTATAAATATTAAATATGACATTTTACATATAAAATTTTTATTAAAAAATAATTTTTTAAATAATATTTTTATTTTTGTTAAAAAAATATGTCATGCCTTTTAATAGGCTTCAGGCCAGGCCAGACTGAATAACAGGCTAGGCCTAGTACTTTATAAAGAGCCTATAGCAGGCTGCAGGTCAGGCTCAAGCCAATTAACTACATGACAAGCCAAGCCTGTTAAGAGCAAAACCTGGCCTGACCTGACTTGTTTCCACCCGTAAAAGGAAGAATGACATGACGCTAATAGCGGTGATTCTCTGATCAATTTGGAGAGGAAGAAACACCAAAATCTTTGAAAGAAGAGACATTCTTTCTCAATAGATGTTCCCTCAAATAATAGAATTTAACTCTGAATTTTAGATACATAAATATCATTAGCTTTCTCACTTTTCTTTTTGTTCAGACAAACAATTTCAATAGTTTTATCTTTTTTCTAAAGTAGTTCACTTTAGTTTGCTGCAAGGACAATTTGAAATTCTTCTTCTTATGTTTTGTTATCTAAGTATAGACCAAATTAAACAAAACACCATGCGACATTTGTATAAACATTTCTTTTTTACTACATGCGACAAAAAACTATATACAATTCTTATAAGCATATAATAAAATACTAAAAGAGTAACAATGACCAAGATTCTAGGAGAGTACTATTTTATCACCACATAACAATTTTAAAAAAGGTAATTTTTCATTGTCAAAATCATTAGCATACGCTTATTTTAAAAAAAAATCAATTCTACATAGCTTAAGTCATCTGTATACATTTACCTCAAAAAGAAAGTTTTTTTCTAATTAAAGATGTTAACACATGATCGATTTTTACTTGTATTAAGTAGTGTACTCGATTTCTACTTGCAGCAGTGTACTCAATTTTTACTTGTACTAAGTGAGAGAAAGCAAAAGGAGAAAATGATAAAATAATAGCTATTATTGCTGTGATGTAATTTTCATTTCTCATTTGATAAAAGTAAGGCTATAAATCACTAGTTGATCACAATTCACAGTTTAAAATATTATATCATTATAACTAATAGCAAATTTGTCTAGAACAACCACTGTAGCATTATACACAACAGTTATCAATTTGTCATATTTCACATCATTAAAAAAAAATTACTTTTTGCACCCAAAAATAGTTACAGCATGAATTAATCTTAACACAGACATCTCTCACACACGTTAAAAATAATAAACTAACTAAAAGGAAACGCAAAAGTTTCATTCTAAATAACAAAAATGGGCTTGCATTACCACTTCCTACGATAATCCGTCTAAATCAACTCAAATTAAAAAAGAATCCATAATTACAAAAAACAGAAAATGAATAGAAAACTTGTACAACTTCAGCTGAAGAAGCAAAGCATCGATTCAAAGGAATTATCTAATTTGGGAGAAATGACGAGAATGACGGAAAAATTCACCTTTGTCTTGAGGAAGAAGAGCTGTAGTTGCGATGGACCTATGACGACGATGATAATGCTGTGATGGCGTTGTGGACAATGAGAATAAGACATCGGTGGCGCTGATTACAGTAAAAATGGAAAGAAGACAAGAGATCAGTTTTCAGATTTTAAAGGAAGTGAAATGGAAAATTTTGATTTTTCTGTTAAGTAAAGGGCAAATATATAATTGTATCATTATTTGTTCATTTTTCATCTATTTTCATTTCATGGGGAAAGAGAAAAATTTTGGTTATATCTCACTCTATTTTTTCATTTTCTCTTAATTTTCTTTGGTGATCCAAACTGAAAAAAAATTTGATTTTCCACCAATTTTCTTTTCCTATATTTTCTTTTTTCTCATATTCCCTTGAACCAAATACTGTGTTAAAGAGAATAATAATAAAAGAGTAAACTACCATTTCTACACATAAAAATTAAAAACACTGACATATTTACCCATAAAAGATTAAAATTACCATTTGTACCCATAAAAGATTGACTTTTGCAAGCAAAATTACCCAAATCCTAAATAATTACATAAAATCCCCAAACTACCCCTTCTCTTCTCTTACACAGGCACCCTCACTCACTATCTGCAGCACCTAAATCACCACTACCGTAGCATCATCTCCCTTCCTACTCTCTCTCTCTCTATCACTCACTCACTCACTTTTTCTCTCTCATCTCTTGAACATCAATATAGCCCAGCCACTATCCTCTTCAAAATCACAAAAAAAGCAAACTCATATCAAATTGAAGAATAGAACATGCACAGATTCAAAATAAAACCCTAATTTCTTAGAACATTCACCAAAAATTGATAATTTCTCAAATTTTAGATCACCATTTTCGTTGCAAATAACACAGAGCACTAATTTGATTTTGGTGACACTGGGAGGAGATGACGAAGACACATCGCTAGGAGGAGAAGAGAGTAGCGATGCCAAGAGAAGGAGAAGACGAAGATACGACATTTGGAAAAGGAAGGAACTCAACGCTAAGAAGTTGGTGTTGCAGAAAATAGAGGATTCAAAATTGCTACTTCCTAAAGTCAGAAACCTCCCGAAGAAGAAGAAGAAGAAGAAGAGGAGGGGAGGAGAATATGGAGCACGCCATGGCAAAAGGAGAAACTACCATTAATGCACAAAAGAGAGAGAAGAACGACAGAGAAGAGAGAAACATCAATAGGAAAAGAAGAGGAAGGAGAAACGTGCGAAGAGGGGGGGAGAGAAAGACAGAAAGAGGGATGGTATTGCAGCAGTGTTGGTTCACAGCTTAGATGAAGAATTGAAGAGGATGACCACTAAGGGTTGTTTGGGGATTTTTTATAATTATCTAGGGTTTGAGTAATTTTGCTTGCGAAAGTCAATCTTTTATGGGTACAAATGGTAATTTTAATCTTTTATAGGTAAATATGCCAACGTTTTCAACTTTATAGGTAGAAATAGTAGTTTACTCATAATAAAAAAAAAGTTGGAAAAAAAGGTTTAATTACTTTGTTAGTCTCTATAGTTTTACGAAATTTTTAATTAGGTCCCTATACTTTTTTTTCTTTTAATTGGGTTCCTGCACTAATTTTTTTTTCAATTAGATCTCTCTTGACAGTAATTGACTTAATTTTATAAAGACCCAACTAAAAAAAAATCAATGCATGAACCTAAATAAAAAAAATATAAAGATCCAATTAAAAAAAATTAATACAAAATCTCAATTAAAACAAAATACAAAAACCTTATTAAAAATTTTATAAAACTATAAAAATCAATAATTAACCAAAGAAAAAAAAAAGTTACCTAGGACCCTGTCGGCGGATACAATAATGAAATTTTAACGAAAGAGGGATAGAAAGTAGATAGAATGTGTAGTCTTAAATGAAATGATCAAGTCCAACTGTCAAAGGTCCTCTTCTGTTCCCCCTTTTCACCTTGTCGCTTTCCAATCTTTCCTACGCTCTCAAATACACACCTTGCTGCTCCACACTCACCTCTCTCTCTCTCTCTCTCTCTCTCTCTCTCTCTCTCTCGTTTAGATCAGTGGAGAGATCTATCTATTAAGGTGAAGGGGAAAGAAAGGTTAGCAACTTGAACCTTTGTCTCTTCGTTTTGGGATCACACATGCATTTTCTTTGAACGCTCTCTTTATTTATTTGTTTGCATGAAAGCTTAATTGCTAACGTTGTTTCCCTCTGTTTCTAATTGGTATTCCAATTACGTTACTGCTGAAGGATCCCGATTTATTTGCCTACCTTCTTGTTTTCTTCGCAGTTCCATTTCACTTTTCCACTCTCAACTTCCATTATTTTTTATGTTTTTAAAATGTAAAGCTAAGTTTCTTTCGATACTTTTTAAGTGGGTTTAATTGCAGATCTTTAGTTGATCCAGGAAAAAAAAAGATTAGATAGATTAGGGTGTTTGTTGGAATGTAATACGAAAAATCAATAGTGTTAGAAAAATGAAAAGCAATTACACATTAGATCCACTTGTGTTCTGTATGAAGGTGAAACAACTTAAAGGGTTGATGTAACTGAAAGGTATTTAAGCTTATTTCCCTTTCGTTTGCATTATATTGGGGAATATGAGGTATTACCATGCCACACCCACACTGCTATTTTATATATTTTCTAAATCAAGTTTAAACTAGTCAAACTGTTCCAAATACTCTCTCTTCTTTTTCTTTTAATAAATAAAAATTAAGATTTAAATGCTTTATGCTTAGATATGTGTTGGTCTAATTTTGGAAGTTTGCTTGATTTCTGATGGTCTACTGTAACTTGCCACTTATTGATCTCCGTGTGAATTGGTATAGGTTTTGAGAGAATACTGGCTGCCAAATAATGGCGAATAAGAATAATGCACCAGGCCAAAGAGGGCGAAGGCCGTTGTCAATATTTGCTGTTCTCGCCCTTTGCTGTTTCTTTTACCTTTTGGGAGCATGGCAAAGGAGCGGGTCAGGAAAGGGGGATAACCTTGCCTTGAAAGTGAATAACCTGATGTCAGACTGCAACATTATGCCTGAGTTGAGTTTTGAATCTCATCACAATGATGTAGAAATTATTGAACCGGCTGAACCAAAAGCTAAAAAGATCAAGGCATGTGATGTTAAATATACTGATTATACACCTTGCCAAGAGCAAGACCGAGCAATGACATTCCCAAGAGAAAATATGATATATAGGGAAAGGCATTGTCCCCCTGAAGATGAAAAACTGCGTTGCCTCATTCCGGCCCCTAATGGTTACACGACTCCTTTTCCTTGGCCTAAGAGCCGGGATTTTGCCTACTATGCCAATGTTCCTTACAAGAGCTTGACAGTGGAGAAGGCTGTTCAAAATTGGGTGCAATTTCAGGGAAATGTGTTTAAATTTCCTGGCGGAGGGACCATGTTCCCTCAAGGAGCAGATGCATATATTGATGAACTTGCATCAGTTATTCCAATTAAAGATGGTTCTATCAGAACAGCACTGGACACTGGCTGTGGAGTAAGTTTTGATGTCTAAAAATCCCTGCTCATATGAAAATTTACTTTTAAATATATGGCTAAGCATGCTGATTTACTCAGTTTCGTTCTGCTTTAGCTGATAACTTTTGTAATAACATCTACTTATTTACATACTAACACATTTAGAAGATAAACATTATGTCTGTCCATGTCCATGTTTCTTTACTATTGAATTGAATATCATACAGCATAAAAGATATCCTGTTTAAGGATTTCAAATTGGACTCAGAATGCTGAGCTACAGGACCATCTTTTCTTTTCCTGTTAGGTCATAAGTGTTTACTAATGGTTCTCAGGTAGCTTTTTGCTCCGTCATACCTACTGGTCCTTTGAGAATCCTATCATATATCTTAAAATTGATTCAGTTGGCTACTGTTTGGTTTGCGAATTAATGTTGACCTCCTACGTTCAATGCTTTTTTGTCTATTACAATATTGCAGATTGGATTTCTCGTGTTTTGTGTGTGTTTTGAGGTTGCCTAGAATGAATTGTCATTTCTTTGTTACTTATGGAGCAGTTTACTTATTCTCAGTTTAAGATACCTTCAAATTGAGTCATAATTTTCCATACCAATATAAAGTATGAACAATTATGCAGGTTGCTAGCTGGGGAGCCTACATGTTAAAGAGGAACGTGCTCACTATGTCCTTTGCCCCAAAGGACAACCATGAAGCACAAGTTCAGTTTGCACTAGAACGAGGAGTTCCAGCTGTTATTGGTGTTCTTGGTACCATCCATCTTCCATACCCTGCAAGAGCTTTTGACATGGCTCAGTGTTCTCGATGTCTAATACCATGGACTTCAAATGGTTAGTGCTGAATTTCATTGTCAATAAGAATGATAAGAGTTATAACTATTATCAGCCTTCTCTTATATATATTATATTATGATACACACACCTGAAATTCCAAAAAAAAAAAAGTGCAAGTACTACAAGATTTGAGTTATTGAATACCGTTTTGGCTAATATGGGTCATTGCAATTTCTTGCCAAAAGGTTATGAAGCAGAATGCCTTATTGACAAATAAATCATTTACTTCTGTAAGTTCTTAGAATCTTACCCCAGCTGTTATCACCAAAAGTCTAGAATTTTAAATTATTAAGATCTTCATCTTATTTAAACATTGAAATCCCTAAAATATTATGTTAATAAGGTTGCATTTACATATAGATTTGAAACATTAGATTAAGAATTGTATGCCATCCAGCAATCAGAAGGGGAAGTTTAGGAAAGAAAAGTGGCTATAAATCTGAATGAAACATTCTTATAGGCATTAAGTTTTTGACTCTGCACCCGTTAAATGAATACAGCGGGCATGTATCTAATGGAAGTTGATCGAGTCCTGAGGCCTGGTGGATACTGGGTTTTATCTGGGCCTCCAATTAATTGGAAAACATACTATCAGACATGGAAGCGGTCTAAGGAGGACGTCAAGGCAGAGCAGAGAAATATTGAGGAGTTAGCTGAAAGTCTTTGCTGGGAAAAGAAGTATGAAAAGGGTGATATTGCTATCTGGAGGAAAAAGATAAATGCTAAATCCTGCCTAAGAAAGTCTCCCAACTTATGTGATTCAGATAATGCTGATGATGTTTGGTATGTCCTGTTTATCTTCATGTACTTCATTCGGATATGCAATATACTTATAATCTTCAAATATAGTTCAAGTAATTTTGATGATTGAACAGAATTTCACTTGTTTATCTAGTTCTATTTATTGTTATGATACATTATGATCTATGTTTTCAGAAATAATTTCACTGCAAACTCTATAATATCAAATGTCCCATGAGATGATCTAGGCTTAATTTAGATTGAGAACATACCTGCATTGTTGGGTATTAAATATTATGGTTTTGTTAATGAATCTCCTTAGGGCAATCTTTAAGAAGTCAAAAGTGGAAATTTTTTGAAGATTTTGATGCATTCAGTGCATTAGAAACTTCAAAGATTTTAAATTTCTATAAAAATTCTTCTGTTTATTGTTCTTTAAAGAGAACCCTTAGAAGTGAGGACACTCATTAACAAACACCTTCATTGGATAACTTAGTAAAATTGATTTCCACACAAGAGAGAAATACTTTGCAAGTTATTTTCAGAGAGCCTGAGTACATAAACCAAAGTATTAGCTTGATTGTTGAAATTATGTAGGATTTCATTTTTGAGGCATTGATTATGAGTGCATCCAATATTCAATATTAATTTGCAATTGTATTGTGTAGGATTTAGTTTCTCTATGCTTTTAAATTGTTGATATTATATAGATGTTTATTAATGTGTAGACATATTAGATCTGTTGTTTATATTCTGATTATTTTTCATTTGGATGGGGTTGGTGTGTTTATGTATAGGTACAAAAAGATGGAGGGCTGTCAGACCCCTTTCCCTGAGGTATCCAGCAAAAGTGAAGTTGCTGGAGGTGAATTGAAGAAGTTTCCCGCTAGGCTTTATGCTGTCCCTCCTCGAATAGCTAAGGGCATTGTTCCCGATGTTACAGCTGAATCTTATGAAGAGGACAACAAATTATGGAAAAAGCATGTTAATGCTTACAAAAGAATGAACAAGTTGATTGGCACTACCAGATATCGAAATGTGATGGACATGAATGCAGAGCTTGGAGGATTTGCAGCTGCACTTGAATCACCAAAATCCTGGGTTATGAATGTTGTGCCCACGAGTGCTAAGAACACCTTAGGTGTTATTTACGAGAGAGGTCTGATTGGCATTTACCATGACTGGTAAGTTTCTAAAAGTTCTCTTAATACTCCTGCAAGTATTCTTATTTCATGTGAATTTTTCCATGCAAGTTGTCTTCCCTATACTTCAAAAATTATTTATCTCGACATTTCATGGTGGGTTTTTGTATGATTATTCATTTGACCACTGCAAGGCAAAATGAGCTTCAAATTAGCATATTGTTCTTCTCCATATTCTGGAACCACTTGAAAATAGATATTGGTACTGTTTCTTCAAATAATGGTATGTCGCTGTATTGTATTTCATATGACGGCTACAGATAATTGAACATGCTATGAATTTTGCTAATCAGTTTATTAGTTGAAGCAAGTTATGCACTATGACTATGCATTATTTAATGTCAGTTTTCTTCTTTCTTCAGGTGTGAAGGCTTTTCTACATACCCCAGGACATATGATCTCATTCATGCAAATGGTTTATTTAGCATGTACCAGGACTCGTAAGTTTCTTCCTCCTCTTCCATGTGCATAGTCATAGTATGTGGATTCTAAGATTATATCTCATTGAAAGTAGAAACAAGCTCTTATTCAAGTTTCTTGGCATATAATGCAAACTCAAGTCCCTTTTCTAGATGTTACTTATAAATACTTTTTTTCTTCTTTTGGGGTCTTGCAACAGTAATTCAATGCAGTAGTTTCTCAAAAATTGGGGATTTCTAAATTGTTGGTAAAATGTTTAGATTGTGCACTTGTTAAATACGTTTCACCATACTTCCCGGGTATACCTATCACAAGGCACTGTCAAATGCCATCTGCGCTGTCCTCAAAGGCCTTGTTGGTAGTTACGAGGATGCGCTTTAGGGGGTTGTTTCTGAGTTAGTATAATGGAGGGAAGGGGAGTAAAAATTCAAAATTTAGCACTAGTCTTCCTTTCCTCCTTACCTTTCCCTCGAAAATTCCAACTCACAAACCCACCCTTAGGACCTGTTAAGTTTGTGTTTTCATTGTTTTCTATTTTAGGATTTTGTAAAAAAAAATGAAAATAGAAAACAAGATTTTATTGCTTTTAGTTATTTTTTTCTTCATAAAATGCTGAAAATAGAAAACGAATTCTCAAACCAAACAGGCCTTAGGATCTTAAATTGCATCACTCATTTTAGGTGAGCCCAAATTCCATTATTTGAAATGCATCACAATTCACAAGGCCTAGTCCATGTGAAAAAAGCTAAATAGGCTCCTCCTGTTAATTGCCAATTTGCCACGAGCTAAAACATTTATCACGGACCAACCTATTCCAAGCTTCAGGCTTTTGCAGGAGGCCCAATATATGGGTTTTAAATCTTTAAAAGCATAATTTGGACATATTTTACTTTTAGTTTGGGATATGTTAATCCTTTGAACATGTTAACCATGTTTCATAAATCATAATAATCCCATTAAGTTGATGACAAACCTTAATAGTCCTTTAGTGTTTAGGGTTTAGGGTTATCCTTATCTCTACTTTTTATTTTTAAATGTTGATGAGTTGTTTGAACAGGTGCAACCTGGAAGACATCCTTATTGAAATGGACCGAATCCTAAGACCCGAAGGAGTCGTCATCATCAGAGACGAAGTCGATGTCCTGAACAAGGTCAAGAAAATTGTTGGGGGGATGAGATGGGAAGCCAAAATGGTGGATCACGAGGATGGCCCTCTTGTGCCTGAGAAGATATTGGTTGCTGTTAAAGAATACTGGGTTTCCAGCAGCAATAACAGCACCTCCAGTGAGGAATAAAACCATTGCATTTTTTTGGGGTATGAAAGTGAAACTTGTCTCTCAGATCTCAGCATGCAGCAACCATCAAGGTTTCAGAGCCATTAAGGAATAGTGCAAAAAGAAAAGGGTAAAAGAAAAAGAGGGAAAAAAAATAGAAATTGTTATAGTGCAAAGTAAAAGCAAAAGATTGGTTATGTAAGCTTATTCTACGCCTGCCTTATACAAGTGTAGATAAAATAGGTCTTAACTAGTCTTATTAAGTTTATTTAGATATAGATTAGCACAAGTTCGGCTACCAAGATAATTTAATCTAAGGATATTCTGTTGAATAATCATGGTGAAGGAATATTGAAGCATTGAAATCCCACTATTCGTTTTTCGGTTTTAAGAGTGTGTTTGTGAGTTGAGATATTAGAGGGGAAAAACAAGAAAGGCAAAGGAGAGAGGCTTGAAGGTTAAAAATTTAAAATAAATTTCTTCCTATTTTTCGCTCGTTCTTTTTCTTTTACTTTTGAAGTTTAAAAAAAAAGATTAATCTCTACGTACAAGTGTTTTGCATTTACAAGTTTGAACGAAACCCACCTATTAAGGCTGGGTTTGGTAAAGCTTTTTCAGGAGGTGCTTGTGCTTTTAAAAAGCACAAGCACGTCATTTTGCGTTTGGTAAATTAAAAAGCTCAAGTGCTTGTGCTTGCGGCTTTTAAAAGTTAGGGGTGCTTTTGAAAGCACCTAGGAGGGAGCTTTCAAAGCTGGCTTGTGCTTTTCAAAATTTAAAAGTCTAATATAACCTCATATGTTAACTAATTTTCAAATTTAATGTTTGCATTTATGTCTATTATAGTATTTTTAAATTTTAAAAGCTATTTTACCAAACACAATTGATGTTACTTATGTTTATTAAAAGTTGTTTTTGATTTGATTTACCAAACATAAATGCTACAACTTTTAAAAAGCCATCTTTTAAAAGTTAACTTTTATAAGCTACTTTTAAAAAGTAAAAGCTTTACCAAACTAAGCCTAAATGTGCTGTTTATGTTACGTGCCTTTTAACAGAATTTTATTTTAACAGAATTTTAAATTAATTCAAATCAATTAATGCACAAATATATAACTTTTATTTTTTAAAAGATTTCGTTTCTTTTTTCGAGTTTCTTACCAAATTTGTTGGATCTCCTTCGTGCGTTTTTCGATTTTCATGGTTTCTGAAATCAAGTTTTGAAATTGTTTTGAAGATAATAGAATTTCAGAAATACACCCAAACGATTACAGAAAGGATTACAGAAATACACCCAAAGAATTTAAGAAATACACCCAAAACAGGGGGAGACAGAAATACACCCAAAGAATTTAAGAAATATACCCAAAACAGGGGGAGACAGTATATTTCTTTTTTTTAAAAAAACTTAGAAGAACAGTAAAACAGTACCTTGAATAATGTTTCTTCCTTTTTTCTCGTGATTTTTGATGGAGATTTGTATCTTTTCTTCTTGATTTCTTCTACTCTTCGCGAGGAGTTGGAACGTTTCTGCAGAATCGTAGTAGTTTGTTTCGAATGTCCCTTGAATCTTGATGATTTGCATTTTGATCGAGGAAGAGAAAGAGTAAACGTGTTGTAGAAGGGGCGCGTGTTTTTTTTTAACAAGTTGCGTTTTGATTGAGAAAGAAGACGAAGAGTGAACGTGTTATTGAAGGGGCGCATGTTTTTTTCTTGAACTTGGAACAACTTGTATAGCTTGTAAGCCAAAAAGGCTTGTATGTGTAGCAGACCTCTAAAAAAATCTTTGTTCTAAAATATCATCAACTTGTGAACATGCATATCCGTTTGAAAATGCCATGGTTTTGAGCTGGACCAAATCAGATTAAACTGAAAATTGGTCACCAAATTGGTCTGATCATGGCAAAAAAAATGGTTGTGACTGAATCAACCAAAAATAAAAAATATTTGTCAAAAAAGTTAATAAACCAGTTAAATTGATATGATTTTTTTTTTTGCAGTTAATTGATTAGAAAGTTTTTTTATTGAAAAAATATATTTTATATATAAATATACTGTTTTAATGTATCAAATTTAATTTCGGTTAAATTTTAATTATAACTTTTAAATTTTTAAACTTCTAATTTCATCAATGATTTGATTTTTAGAACCTTTAATCATCAATTCAGCAATTAGTTTGATTTTCATAACCTTCGAAACATTATCTTATTCTATGTGCTCTAAATTTTACTACAAGCAGCAGATTAGGAATGTAGGTTTAAGCTAAGCATAGGGATTAGGTGCTGACAACACAAGGTCTAGTTGTGGCGCATTTGAAAGTTGACATAATTTCATGCCTAGTCAAGGTCACATTATATATTGTTATGGTTAGGGAAGTGACTTCATTGCGTTCATGGTTTAGCAACTTTATTACAATACCAAACATGTATTAGTGCTTTGATTTTAATTGTGTACCTATTTAATATAAAACAAATTATAGTTACTCCCCATATCCTCCTCCGTTCCTAATATGTTTATTTCGGTCAGCAACTGAAGAGTACCAATTACCTCAAGAATTCTACCCTCCTTTATATATATTTAACTTTATTTTTATAAATTTTTTATAAAAAATATAAAGTACAATATTCTTTATTTTTTTTCTCGTTCTATCATAGTTTTATTATATTTGAAATTAGTTCATCGTCTCAATCGAATTCAAGATTATTAGTATCTGTCAATTCAGCTGAATATATGATGATGTGGTACACATATAGTAATTTTAAAGTCAACAATTCAACATTCTTCTTTTAATGCGAATTATATGGTTCCCAGTTGCCACGTTTATAAATTTTCCCTTTGGAGTAATTAATAAGACTCTGTAAAGCATGATCCTTTTTTCTCCGAATATATCTGAAGTTACGTGGAATATGAATAAGACTATTCACCCAACAATCAGGAAAGTAATCCAAAAAGAAATTAATATCATTGAAAGTTGAGTTAATAACAAGCCCGTCTAGCTCAGTTGGTAGAGCGCAAGGCTCTTAATCTTGTGGTCGTGGGTTCGAGCCCCACGGTGGGCGTAAATAATTTTTAATTATTATGAAACAAAAGGTTATTGTCCATGCTAATGGGATGCCTCATCCACACCATTTTTGCTTTCTACAAAATTCGTTTCGTTTTCATGAATAATGCCTCTTTAAGTGCATCTAAGGGTTCTTGTCACAACCCCATAATAATGGAAGAATATATATGAATAATAGTTATCATGAATAATGGAACATATACTCTATAGTAATGGTTAGAGAATCATTAGAATTAATTTAAATCAATTAGTATCGTTTATATTTATATAGCATATCTGTATATTAATTATAGGATTCTATGTCTTTATTACTTTAATTCATTAAACACCTATAAATACCTCTTGTATATTGTACTTTTTATCACACTTTCTTCAACTTGGTCTCTTGTTTCTAACATGGTTCGCAAGGCATTTTGTGGACTTAAGCAAGCTTCTCGTGAATGGTTTGACAAATTCAGCACTACTATATGCGTCTTGGTTTTACTTCTAGCCCTCATAAGAATGCCCTTTTCATTCGTAAAAGCGAGCGTGGAGTTGTTTTTCTACTTTTGTATGTTGATGACATGATCATTACTGGAGATGATATTGATGGTATCTCTGATCTGAAGGCCTCACTTCACCGTATCTTTGAGATGAAAGATCTTGGTTCTCTCAGTTATTTTCTTGGTCATCTATCTTTCTCAGGCTAAGTATGTTTCAAATCTTCTTGCTCGTGCTGGGATTACAGATAGTCGCACTGAGACTACTCCTCTTGAGCCTAATGTTCAATTTACCCCTCTGGATGGCACTATTTTGGATAATTCGACTCTCTATCGACAGTTAGTTGGAGGTCTCGTCTACTTGACTGTCACCCGACCAGACATCGCCTATCCAGTTCGTGTACTTAGCCAGTTCTTGTCAGCTCCTCGCACTACTCATTATGTGTCAGTTCTTCGCATTCTTCGCTACATCAAAGGCACTCTATTTCATGGCCTTTATTTTTTTACCCATTCCTCTTTATCTCTTGAGACATACTCCGATGCTGATTGGGCTGGTGATCCCACTGATCGTTGTTCTACTACTGGTTACTGTTTGTTTCTTGGTGACGCTCTCATTTCTTGGCGTGCCAAGAAGCAAACGCTCACTGCTCGCTCAAGCACAGAAGTTGAGTACCGTGCCCTCGCAGATACCACTGCTGAGCTTATCTCGGTTCGTTGGCTTCTCGAAGATCTGGGTGCTCCTCGGTCATTCCCTACTGATGTTTTTTTGTGATAACCGCAATGCTATTCAGATTGCCCATAATGATGTGTTTCATGAACGCACCAAATACATTAAGATTAATTGTCACTTTGTTCGGCAACGTATCCTTACTATAATGCTGTTTGTCTCATTGCTGTTGGAACACTGGATCAGACTGCTGATTTCTTCACGAAAGCTCATCACCCGACTCATTTCCGGACTTTGTTATCCAAATTCAAGATGGTATCTTTAGCTCCCACTTGAGTTTGAGGGGGAATGTTAGAGAATCATTAGAATCAATTTAGATCAATTAGTATCGTTTATATTTATATAGCATATCTGTATATTAATATAGGATTCTATACATTTATTACTTTGATTCATCTAACACCTATAAATATCCCTTATATATTGTATTTTTTATTACACTGAATAATACACAAAAATACTTTATTCAACTTGGTCTCTTATTTCTAACAGTAATATCATATAATGTGAAGAAGCTAAATAGGATTTCTAACCTAAATTGCATATGTAAGAAAATTCCATTTTAATTCTTCCAGACTATTGAACATCATGCCTAATTACTTCGTTCCACAGTAAAAATAAGATTATATTCCCTCTAGTGCAAAAAATAATACATCATACAAATCTAATCATCTATAGTAGTATCAACAAAAATATTTGATTTATCTATCGACTAAATTAAAAGTCTTATTAATTGCATAAAAAACATTATAAAAGTCTTATTAATTACATAAAAATTTAATACATTAAAGTCTTATTAAAATATTTGTATGTGTAGGATCCAGGTTGTTGGCAATAGTAAAGGTTGGAAAAAGCATTAAAACCATTTTTGATTTCTTGATTTTTGTTACGGATTTGGTTCCTGAGTCCCACACCAGAACAGTCTCTAACCCGGTTACCCGAGATTTGACGATCTAAATCGGCCCTATAATCCCTAACCAACATTCAAATTCAAATACCTCCCTTATTTTAGCCAGATAAGATAAGATGAAATAACTACCACCAGCTATATAAAGGGGAGCCAGAGGCCTCTCAATACATCACTCATTCTACACACCTTATACCTCTCAGATCCATTCTGACTTAAATGTCAGAGTGTCTTTGCAGGTACCAACCCTATTGCTCCAGTCATATAATTCGATGACCGCCTCGACTCGCAAGTTCCTAATCTATCTCACAACCTGTACCAGAGACATCTAGTACATTTGTGCCGTCTGTAGGGACTACTAAGTCATAGCGGCATGACGGAAAACCTCGAGGAGCAATCCTCAAGCCACCATCACAACTCAAACCCGCAAAGCCCAACACTCGACCTTTGGGATAGCCTTCCCCCCACCCACGGGAGGATTACCAGCACCGTGCACCACCTACTGACCTCGAACCGGCAGCAACCAAAGAAAGGCAACCGGCCGCCCACTAAAGCCCGAGCGCCCGACGACCTAGGAGAAAAACAATCCAAATAATCCAAGAGCTTTGTCGTAGAGTGCAAAATCTTGAGGGTCGAGTTACTTTTAAGGAGCAATACCATCCCGAACGCGCAAGCCAAGCAACCTCTAGGACCCGATCGCATCGTGAAACCAGGAACAATAGGTCATCTGAATGACGACACAACAAGCGACACGAGCACAGCGTTTCCAGAGACTCGGAACGCCAGCGCAACAAGGACAACAGAAGGCATTGTCGGGAGGCCAAGCGAGCACGAAGCAATCATGTGATAATGGGAGCCACCCCATTCACGGAGAAAATTCTGAGATCCAAACTCTCGAAGGGCTTTGACAAGCCCACTAATATGAAATACGATGGGACCAAAGATCTCCATGAACACCTAACGGCCTTCGAGGCCAACCTGAAAGGGGCTGCCAATGAGGTTCGATGCAGGGCTTTCCCGGTAACCCTAGCCGGCCCTATAATCAAATGGTTTAACGCCATCCTCAACGGCTCTATAGCCAGTTTTGACAATGTCTCTAGGAATTTTATAGTCCAGTTCACCACCAGGATCACCAAAGCAAAATATCACATCAGCCTACTCAGAATCCCCAAATAGAAAACAAATCCATGAGGAAATACCTCGACAGGTTCAACGATGAGTGCCTGACGGTCGACGGATGATGAACGAATTCTTGCGTAGTCTAGAATTTCACAAATAAGCTGTCGTTGCAAGTATAGCTTCTAAACCAACAAAGAATCCTTTCGTACAAAAACTTTGTTGTCACAAGTAACAAACCCCTAATAAAATTGATAACTGAAGTATTTAAACCTCGAGTCATCTCTCAAGGAATTGCAGGGAAGTGTGCTTATAATTGGTTATGGAAAAATATGTTTCGGGGGTTTTGGATAAGAGAACAAGAAACAGTAAATGGCAATTAAATAAACCGACAACTAATAAAGGCTCTTAGCACGATATGAGAACTGGAAATCCTATCCTAGTTATCCTTATCAATTGCGATGAGAATTTCCCGTTGCTCCCACTTAGTTAACCTCTAACTATGGAGGAAAGTCAAGTGGACTAATCAATTTGATTCCTCAAGTCCTAGTCAACTCCTAAGGAAAGACTAGCTTTAGAGGGATCCAAATTAATCAGCAACTTTCGATTACTAATCAACAAAGGAGTTTGATAACTCAAGTGTTACCAATTACTCAACCAAAGCCAAGAACATAAAATCCTACTCTAACATCCTTCTAAGCATTTTTTCAAGTACTTGGAAGGCATAACATAAAAACATAGAAAAATAATAGGGAAAAATAAAATACAAACAATCAATTGCATTAATATGAAAATTGAATCTAGCATCAAAAGTTCACAGACTAAAGTAGTAACAATGAGTAATCAATAAGAGTAGAAGAGAAATCCTAAATCCTAAAACCTAGAGAGAGGAGAGAGGCTCTCTCTCTCTCTCTCTCTAAAAACTACATCTAAAACCTAAAATTTGTGTGAATGTAAAGTGTATGATGAATGAATTGATTTCTCCACTCTGTAGCCTCTAATCTGTGTTTTTTGGGCCAAAAAATGGGTCAAAAATAGCCCAAAAATTGCTGGGAGAAATTTTTGATACATACAGGTCGCGGCTCTGTCACGCGTACGCGTCACCCACACGTACGCGTCACTTGTCTGCGGCACAATCCACGTGTACGCGTGCTTCACGCGTGCGTATCACCCAACAGCCAGGCAACTATGACAATTTATATATTGTTGTGAAGCCCCGGATCTTAGCTTTCTAACGCAACTGAAACCGCCTCATTTGTACCTCTGTAGCTCAAGTTATGGTTGATTGAGTGCAAAGAGGTCAGACTGGACAACTTAGCAATTCCTTCAGTTTCTTGTATTCCTTCTACTTTTGCATGCTTCCTTTCCATCCTCTAAGCCATTCCTACCCTGTAATCTTTGAAAGTACTTAACACACATATCAAGGCATCGAATGATAATAAGAGAGGATTAAAAATAGTGAATTAAAGGCCAAAGAAGCATGTTTTTAATCATAGGACAAAATCAGGAAGGAAAGTGTAAAAAATGCGGATTCTGTGAATAAATGTGAGATTAGTGGATAAAATCCACTCAATTAAGCACAAGACGTACCACAAATAGTGGTGCATCAACGGACTCACAAACTCGGTCGCTAGTCTTTGTCTGACCAACGGCTGATAAACCACAGTTTTTATAGTTTATCTTGTATTGACACGAGTGGGATTTATCAATTTTTCTTACATTTATTTACTAAAATAGCATGGTTTTGTGAATTCTTCCTAAATTGTGCTTAAGAGTGAAAACATGCGTTTTAGGATCTTAATTTTCCAAATTTAATTTACTTTAATCTCATTTAATGTTTTGATGTGTTTGTTAAGTGATTGTAGCTTAGAAGGAAAATATTGGATTGAAGAAGTGAAGAAAAAGCATGCAAAGTGGAGAATTCCTAAAAAAATGAGATTTTGGAAGAATTCATGGCCATGCGTACACATGCCTCATGTGTACACATGACACGAAGCACGTGATTCACTTAAAAAAAAACGTGGCTGACGATTTCTAGACCCTCTGAAGCCCAAATTCAACTCATTTCTGAAGTATTTAAAGCAAAATTTAAGAGGGAACAAGGAGAGAACAATTAGGTCTAGTTTAGTAATATGTTTTAGGTTATTTTCTAGAGAGAGAAGCTCTTTCTTCTCTCTAGAATTAGGGTAAATTAAGTTAGTTCCTCTTAGATTTATGTTTTGATGCTTGTTTTGATTTAGTTTCCTTTATCTTTCTTTTTTTAATTGCCTTGATTCTCTTAGTTTTCTTGTTGATTTCTCATTTGTGCCACTTTTTGTTTCATGACTCTTGTTACTTTTGATTTCTATTAAATCCATTTGACGTTTTTATGTTTGTTGATGTTTAATTGAGTTGTTCTTATTGTTATCTAGCATTTGGTAGCTTTAGATTTTATTATTATTGTAATTTTACCATGCTTTTATTTTATGCCTTCCAAGAGTTTGTAAAAATGTCTCTCTTAGTTTTAGGGTAGATTTCTACACTCTTGGCTTGGAATTGAGTAACTTAGATAACCTTGATTCCACTAATGTCTCAGTTGATTGACAATTTGGATATTTTAATTAATCTCATTTCCATTAATGAGAAAGACCTATGGATTGAGATTGATTAAGCCTGATTGACTTATCTCGTCATTAGAGGTTGACTAATTGAGTTTGCTCTTATAATTGTCATATCGTGGTTAGTGATACAAGAGTCTTTGATGTTCGATATTGATTGGAGATTTAGAGTTGTTAGTTGTTCTTGTTATAAGACTGACTATGCCTATTTGACTTTCTCCCGATGTTCGAGATGACTAAATGGAATTAACTCTGGATAATCACCAGTCCCAGGAAATCGGTTACTAATTCAAGAGGTTATCAAAACACCGTCCGTCTTAGTCATGACCTTGGTCGACCTCCCGGTCACGAGCCAATACTCTTGGACCTTCCCAATTCTCCAATACCTCATGAACAGAATATTACCCGAAGATTCCAAGGAAGCAAAACGCTTGAAGTGGGAAGCTGTGAACTACACCACAATAATAGGGTAATTATGCAAACGCGAACTCTCACATCCCCTCCTCAAGTGCATAGAACCCGGTGACACGGACTACATACTTCCAGAAATCCACGAGGGATGCTACAGCCACCATGTAAGTGGGAAGACCCTGGCCCAAAAGGTTATCCAAGCATGATACTTTTGGCCTTCCATTATTAAGGACTCCCTCTAACTAGTCAAAACCTGTGATAAGTGCCAAATCCACGCCGATTTCCACAAGGCCACCCCGCATCAGCTCAGTGTCATAGCGGCAGATTGACCTTTCGAAACCTGGGGAATCAACCTCGTTGGGCCTTTTTTCACGGCTCCCGGGCAGCTCCGGTACCTCATTGTTTCCATCGGCTACTACACTAAGTGAGTCGAAGCCGAGCCCTTGGCCTCCATCATGGCCACCAATGCCGGAAGTTTTTTCGGAGACACGTCATAACTCGATTTGGGATCCGCGATATCATAATCTCAGACAAAAGAACCCAATTCGCAAACAAGCGATTCAGAGAATTTCTAGAAGGACTCGGCATCTCCCAATAGTTCAGCTCGGTAGAATATCTGGAGATCAACGGGCAAGTAGAAGCGGCCAACAAGATAATATTGAAAGACCTCAAGAAGTGGCTCGACGAAGCCAAAGAACTCCGAGCCGACGAACTCGGATCCGTCCTATGGTCGTACCGGACCTCCCCCAAACTTCGACCAGAGAAACCCCCTTTCGATTAACATACTGCGTAGAAGTTGTCATCCTGGTAGAAGCTGGGGACCCCAATCAATGTAGAACTGTGGGAAGAACGATGAAAAAGCAGAGCGAGACCTCGCAGACTATGTTAGTAGCATAGCCCTAAAATAGAGAATAACCCTAAGGTACAATCACGGCATGATACGATGGGACTTCAGACCAAGGAACCTCGTCTTGTGACGAAACGATATTGGTCTCCCCATTCCCGAAGAAAGAAAGCTCACACCCAACTGGGAGGGCCCCTACCAAATCAAGACGGTAATAAAAAAAGGAGCCTACAAGCTCGAACGATTAGACGAGACTGAGATCTTGAAATGCCACCAACTTACGGCATTACTATATGTAGGAACAACATCTCAAGCTATGAGACCAAAGTTGTTTAAGATGTCTCTTACTTTGCTTTGTTTTCCTTTTATTTAAATTATTACTATTTTTGCACATTTACTCTTATCGGGTACTCTTTCCTACCTACATCAGAAAGTTTTAATGAGGACCAACTTTAAATAAAGCTAATTCCTTTTTTAAAAGTATTGCTTATCTGATGGCACGAACTAAATGCGGCTTTCCCTGGGGACTGATCACCCTTGAGACCAAACAAAATACAGATATCTACAACATAAATAAAACTAACACGGCCCACCAAAAGGCCCATTACTTACAAACGGTCCACCGAGAGACCTCAAGATATTCATGACAATACGAGTAAAATGGCCCAAATATCCCCGTAATAATAAACAAGCAAAGTCACAAATGGATTAAAAAACAAAGTGTTATGCCGAGAAAACAGCCTACAAACTTAGAAATTTTAAGAAAATTCGCTCTAAATCTACGATCTGGCCATCTCTGATGGTCTTGAACACCCCATCACGAAGACGTCTACACCCGGAGCAAGGACCAGGGCTTGGGCCCTCATCGTCTCCTCGACAGTCGAGATCGCATCCTTAACATCTTCCAGTAGCTCCCTCTTCTCCTTCTTCAACTTTGCCACCTCAGCCCACAAAGCCTCCACCTCAAACAGCACCACGGTAGCCTTGGATTCAGCATCGGAGGAGCACTTGCGCTCACTAGCAAGCTGAGTGAGGAGAGAAGTTTTAATCTCAGAAAAACAGAGAAGCTCGGTACCAGCATCCTCGACATCCTTCATTGCCTTTAGCCGAGCCGTCTTCACCGCCTCCAACTCCTCTTTTAGCTTCCTGACCTCCTTCTGAGATTGGCGAAGCTTGCTGTCCAAGAGACCCACCTGAGCCAATACCAGCTCTGCCTAGCGGATGATAACGGCAGTGGGGAGAAGAGCTCGATATGTCAATCTTGCTTGACGAGTGATGTTACATCGTGGAAATACTCCTCGGTACCCCAGGAGGAGGTACTGGTCAATAAAAGTTAGAGCATCAAAACTTTGATCCATCTCCGACGGGACCGGTCCCTCCTCCTCCAAGTTCTTACCACTACTGCCATCCGCCGACCTCCTCCGCTTTCGACTCACCTCAATAGCCGAAACCACGACCACCTCCTCATCAGGCCCAGCGGTGACTATCTCCTGAGCAACGGTTCGGGAATTCGCCTGAGGACGGGATTGAGAAGCTGAGGGAGAAGCGTCCGAACCAGCTTCCTGAGCTATAGCGGCTTTCAACCTTGCCAACTGATTCAACCCACCGGCCATCTGGACTGAAAAAAGAAAAAGCAAAGCGAAACATAAGTCTTAAATTTGGGAAGAAGGGACATATCAATAAACTTCCAGACAACACACACCAATATAAGTCCGGCACGTCTCTGGGTCACCCATGACATCCCGGGAATTCAATGGTCACTCCCCAAAGATTGACTACAAGACATCAACAATTTCTTTGTTTTTGGTAGAAGGCGTCTCATAAGTAACTGGTGCACAAAATTGTGATACACAATGGCGCCAACAACTTGGTACGCACAATTGTAATCTTAACTCTTTTTCACAACTTCGCACAACTAACCAGCAAGTGCACTGGGTCGTCCAAGTAATAAACCTTACGTGAGTAAGGGTCGATCCCACGGAGATTGTCGGCTTGAAGCAAGCTATGGTCACCTTGTAAATCTCAGTCAGGCGGATTCAAATGGTTATGGAGTTTTAATAATTAAAAGGATAAATAAAACATAAAATAAAGATAGAGATACTTATGTAATTCATTGGTGAGAATTTCAGATAAGTGCATATAGATGCATTAATCCTGTTGAATCTCTGCTTTCCTACTGCCTTAATCCAATCCTTCATACTCCTTTCCATGGCAAGCTGTATGTTCGGGTTTCACCGTTGTCAATGGCTACCTCACGTCCTCTCAGTGAAAATGGTCCAAATGCGCTATCACTGCACAGCTAATCATCTGTCGGTTCTCGATCATGTTGGAATAGAATCCAGTGATCCTTTTGCGTCTGTCACTACACCCAACACTCGTGAGTTTAAAGCTCGTCACAGTCATCCCTTCCCAGATCATAAGGTTTAGACTTTCCGGATCTCAGGAATGGCCGCCAATAATTCTAGCTTATACCACGAAGACTCCGATCTTTCGGAATGAAGGCTAAGAGATATACGCTCGATCTAAGGTAGAACAAAAATGATTGTCAGGCACGCGTTCATAGATTGAGAATGGTGATGAGTGTCACAGATCATCACATTCATCATGTTGAAGTGCAAGCAGATATCTTAGAATAAGAATAAGCATGAATTGAATAGAAAACAGTAGTAATTGCATTAATACTCAAGGAATAGTAGAGCTCCACACCTTTAATCTATGGTGTGTAGAAACTCCACCGTTGAAAATACATAAGTAAAAATAGGGTAGGCATGGCCGAATGCCAGCCTCCCAAAACGTGAACAATGGTCCCAAGATTCCAAAATGTTCCAAAAGATAAAAATACAATAGTAAAAGGTCCTATTTATAATGAAACTAGCTAGAAAGATTTACAGAAATAGGTAAATGATGCAGAAATCCACTTCCGGGCCCACTTGGTGTGTGCTTGGGCTGAGCATTGAGCTTTATACGTGTAGAGATCTTCCTTGGAGTTAAACGCCAACTTTTATGTTAGTTTGGGTGTTTAACTCTGGTTTGTAACGTGTTTCTGGTGTTTAACTTCAGAATTGGGCAGAGAAGGGACGTTTGAACGCCAGTTTACGTCATCAAAACTCATGCAAAGTATGAACTATTATATATTGCTAAAAAGCCCTGGATGTCTACTCTCCAACGCAATTGAGAGCACGTCGTTTGGAGTTCTGTAGCTCCATAAAATCCACTTCGAGTGCAAGAAGGTCAGAATCCAACAACATCTGTAGTCCTTTGTCAGCATCTGAATCAGATTTTTGCTCAAGTCTCTCAATTTCAGCCAGAAAATACCTGAAATCACAGAAAAAAAATACAAACTCATATTAAACTCCAGAAATATAAATTTTGAATAAAAACTAATAAAAATATACTAAATCATACTAAAAACTATATAAAAACAATGCCAAAATGGTATAAATTATCCGCTCATCAGTAACGCGCGTCAGGTACGATGCCCCGGCTCCAAAATTCCAATACGTTGTGAACCGACATTCGCCCTCCAGGGTTAGCCAGGATAGATGGTGGCCCCGAGCAGGATGTACCTTGAAGTACTCCCTCTTGAACCCATGAAAGGATCCTCAAATAAGCCAAATATATATCGGTTAGGCTGGGACCTAAATGACACGTACCCCTTTTTGTACTTTCCCACCTTGGTCGCTAAGGGACACAAAAAGTAAAATAAAAATACATTAACCTGCACCGGAAGCTCCAAGTACTCGCAAACTAACTCGAAGTTCCAAATGGCGGCCCATTTATTAGAGAGCAAATGAGACAACACCACGAAACAACGATTTAGCAGCGCCTGGATGAACTCCAAAAATGGGAGATGCACCCCCAGCCGTGTAAACATTGACCCGTACGCCCACATCCAGTCGGTAACACGGGGTGAGTCAGGGTTTATGTAGGAAACCTTCTTGTCAGCCCCGGGGAGCTCGAGCTCATATTGACGCCCTGCATCGTCGCCCCCACAGATCTTTCCTTGGTCACGGAGCCGTTGGAGATTTGCCTCATTCACCTGAGATGGTGTTCCCCAAAATCAAAGGTCACCTAGTAATACGTCTGGAAAAACCACCGATCGGGACCACGGGAGCTCTAACACCCTCACTCCTCCATCGGGCCATACCTAAAAAGAAGAGGGGCACCCCCATTAAGCCACCAAAACCATATGGGAGAAAATCACGCAAACATAAATCTACCTAGCACAAACTAAAACTACCCCAAAAATAGTGGTTCTCACCCCTCTAGTAACTCACTACTCCTACCCAGAAAATAACCCCAACATGAAAAAATGCATAACACAAAATAGACGAAAGGAAAAACGCAAAAATAAACATTCAAAACATGCGCCAAAAGAAGGAGAAAAATACTTGATAGAAGAATGGAGTAAAATAAAATTAGGAAGCAGCATAAAGCACTGGACGGACACACAAAACGCACAAACTAACCAGAAATTCGAAACGGCAAAGAAAAGAATACAAAACGGTAGAAAGAAGAAATATAAAGCAGAGTGAAAGAAGAAGGGAGAAACTATAGGTGAGGGAAATAAAAAGAAATATAAACGGCTACAAATCAAAAACCAAAACGCCCCAAAAACAAAAAGGCAAGGGTCAAAAGGGGAAAGAAACCAAAATGTTCCTTCACATTAAATGTCATTATAATACCTAGGAGAATGCAATTGACAAACTTTCCCCCAAGAATAACAACGGACGTATGAAGAGACACCTAAACCACTCGACGGTTACCGATCTCACGCGTGACACGCAGACAACGCGCTCCTTACTTGACCATGAAACGATTAGGAACTTCCAGAATTCCCGACTCGACCGGAGAAACCAAACAATGAGCTCCTTGCCAAGGCACAACGATAAGTAAAATTTCCTCCAGCGATAAGACCGAGCACGCTCACTCTCTCACTATGGGGGTAGCTGTTACGGATCCGGTTTCTGGGTCCTACACCGAAACGGCCTCTAACCCGGTTACTCGGGATTTGACCTCCCTTATCTTAGCTAGATAAGATAAGATGATGACGGTCCAAACCGGCCCCACAATCTCTAACTAACATTTGAATTCAAATACCTCACTTATCTTAGCCAGATAAGATAAGATGAGATAACTACCACCAGATATATAAAGGGGAGCCAGAGGCCCCCTCAGGTACGTCACTCATTCTACACATATTATACCTCTCAGATTCATTCTGACTTGAGCGTCGGAGTGTCTTTGCAAGTACCACTCCCATTGCTCCAGTCAGATAATCCGGCGACCGTCTCGACTCGCAAGTCTTCAATCTATCTCATAACCTGTATCAAAGACATCTAGTACAATTTTTAAAACATTAGAACTAACACTTTTTAGAATGGTAATTAGGATTATTAAAAGTTCAATGAAAGCACAACTTTGAGAGAAATAAATTCAACAATTTTACAACAACATAGACAACTTCAATTTAAAAAAAAACTAACCCAAAGAATTTTACTTTCATCCAAAGGTAGAGAGATATTACAAAGTAGATAATGACCCTAGAATTGTTAGAAGTGAATAAGGGTTGTTTTTTGTATGTAGTGAAAAATAATAAAAATTTTAATTTACAATAATCTTAATGACATTGTCGAAGAGATTCATGTGTAGTTAATGATTTTAATTTTGGTGTGTATAATAGGGTAAATTCCCAATGAATGTGTCATGTATATTTTGTTGTTTTATTTTTTACTATCTCTCTTGGAATCGAATATTTGGTGTAACAACTATAAAAAATATTTAAAATCTTATTATGATATAAATAAAAACATTAATCGAATAATTACATAAATTTTTTTTACACATGTTGTTTCATTATAATATAAGTCGTACAAATTTTTATATTTTCTATTTCAAATATATGCTGTTCCATTTGTAGTTTTAATAAGATTTTAAATATTTTTTTCATTTATAATATTTAGATATAATATTAATTTCTTTTTTCACAAATTTATCCATAATAATGATATAATTAAAAAAAAGAATGATGTAATATCAAATTGTCCTAATTTAAACTATCTCTTTTTAAGAGGGTAATTTTGTTTATTTAAAAGTTTTTTTCACTATTACCAAAATGTTTGTTTTATTTTCATTAATCGGTGTATTTTTTATTTTGGGATAATTATTATGAAACGGAAGAATATTTAAAGAATATCTTAACAAATGAACTTATTTTATAAAGACAAAATCACCAAAATATAGAACCAAAAAATTAATCCAAAAGATTGAACAAATATAAGAAAGTTTTTAAAGATAATGAATTTTTGACAAAATACTGAAATAGTACAATTGTCATCTCGTCTCTGTAAAATAAATATTGACGTGTTATTAATTATTATTCACGCTTTGCCAATAAAAACAAAATATTAATTAAGTTGATAGTTAGACTATTATATCAAAACTTTATCAATGTTTTTGAGTTTGTTTTCTTGGCTGATCTAAATTTCTTCCACGTCCATTTTAGTAGATAATTCATTACATATATGTAGTTAATAAAACTCCACATTTATTTGAATAAACGAATAAAAATACGCACAAATAATATAGTAGAACGAATAAAAATATATCAAAAAAATTTTAACATAATTTGATACGCTCCAAAGTTATTTAGATAAGTCAAAGCTGTTCTTCCAATTGCATATGCAGAGCTAAAAATAGTATTTATTTGCATCAAAATTTACTTAATATAAAATTGGGTTTTCCCCAACTAATAAAGGTGACGTGTCAATCTCTTATGAGTCCATTTTTTTTCTAAAATAAATGAAATTTTTTATTTATTTTATTTTAATTATATTAATTATAAAAATATTGATATAATTTTAATTCTTATTCATTATTCAATAATAATAATAATAATAATAATAATAATAATAATAATAATAAATTGTAATTGATAAAATTAAAATTATCACATGGGTAAAGTAACAACTTAAAATTATAATAACTTATCACGGGTAATCGTAAAAATTATAATAGGGTTACATAAAATTATTTTTAGCATTAGCATATAATAATTGTACAAGTTATTTTTTATTACTTTAATCCGTTATAATTCTATTTTCTTATGATACTTATTTTAAATATTTTAAGTTATTAAACTCGTCCATGATAATATATCTCTATTCCCTTTCTATTTCAATTTGTGTATTTTAGGTATAATATTTTTATTTATTGTCTAAAATTTCTCTGATCATGATAAAAGATAATGATTCTAATTATAATATAATAAAATTAATATATGATGCATAATTACTGTATTTAATAAAAAATTACCTTAATAATAAATAATTTACATATTTATTTTTGTTTTACTAAAGTCTATATATAGTATTTTTCTGTGGTACATGAATTTAAATTTGAGAGTCAACTCATAATTTTATATTTTTTTACTATTTCATAGAATAAGAATGTATTCTTCGTTTTTTATTGAAGTCGATCCTTTTAAAGTACAATTTATAATTTTTTTTAATGTTTTTCATATATTCATTCTATTATATTATTCTTTTGATAATTTATTAATTGTTGTTACTCTAAGTTATTCTTATCGTCTAATGTTCCAGTTCGATTATCTTTTGCCACAATCGTTTATAATGCATCACATCCATGAAATACCTCATCGAATTGTCTTCATTGATTCGGGTTCTAACTACATGGATGTAAGCGTTCAAAGAAGGGGCAATAATCTCTACTTTATCGAAGGATGGTTGGATCTACTCACCTATTATGACCAACCTAATGGAATGTGGTTAAAGTTAGCTTTCTTGGGAGGAGCTCAATTTTTTATTGAAGAATTGTTTCCATGAAACTTTATAGGGCAAGTTCAAATTTCATCCCCTCCATGCTTTTTACGTCTGCCTGAAGATCTTCGAAGTAAAGCACATAATGAGATTGAATTCCCTCAGTTTAAGTTCAATTTTACTAAATTCGTGACAAACTCGGATATGCAATTTCAACGATAGGTAATATATTTAAATTTTTTTATTTTAAGTTTTTTGTTATTAGAATAATTTTATTAATCAGATTTTTGCACTTAATAACAGAACTGATGCGTTATGCTCTTAAGGTGTTTCCTAATTTATTTCATTTAATTCGTTAAAATAAATCAATTATAATTAATTAATTATATCAATTATATAATTTGATTAGACATTTAAATCTCACTATTTATTATAATTTATATGAATTGATTAATTACAATTAATTATATCAATTAATCAACTTAGTTAATTATATTAATTATTTAATTTGGTTGGAGTAAATATCGAATTATTTAATAAATAATAAATATGATAACAAAATATATAAATTAATTTAATTAGTTTATTTTTCTCAATACCATCTATTTATACTAGATCAAATGTTTTTTACTCATTCGTTTTCTTTTCTCTCTCTCCATCCTTCGCCTCCTCTCTCTCGTGTTTGGATACAATTTTTATAATTTATTGAATATTTTTTTTGTTTCTTTTATCTTTATTTATACATTTTATTTTTTTATATTTTTTAAAAATTTTTGTTTATTTTAATTGCTTATTATTAGGCGCACACTTTTTTTTTTTAAAATTTTTGTTTATTTTAATTGCTTATTATTAGGCACACTATAAATTTTAACTTCTGATTAACAAAAAAATGTGTCATTTTTATGTTGTTTTTAAATAATCTTACTATAATTTTGTTTTGTAATATTTTATTTTGTCATGTGTACTTCAATTCATATATATATTGTCTTTTTTGTAATTCACAATTAATATATACATTGTTCGTGTATGTTTTTTATATGTTAATGTTTTTATTGATTCTCTTTATTTTATTTTTTTTGTCTCTCTTTGTTGCTCTTTATTTTAGTTATATATATTCATTGATTTCTCTGTATTGATGCTCTTTTTATTTGAAGTATCGTGACAATTGTATTGATGCTCTTTTTATTTGAAATATTGTGACAATTTAGAGTGTATGTTGTGATCCATGTGATATTCGTTAATTTGGTGTATCTTTTTAGATGGTTTATGTTATAATGTGTTTAAGGAGTTGACTTAAAATTATAATATGATATATAAATTTATAATATGATTTATAGTATGCTAAAATATTAGGACATTATCATATAGATATTTTTTTATTTGTCCCTTAGATTAAACTATATAAGATCTTAAAAATTATGCAATTATGTAATTAATTATTTTTTCATATAATTATTGTATTGATCATTTACATTAGTGAATCTATTTTTATTATTAATATTTATAAATATACTATTATTTATATAATTGATTGAATCATCTTATTTGTTTAAATTTAATTCTATTAAATTAATTATTCAAGATGCCATCGCTATTTCTATTTTTAAAGAATTTTTTTAATATTATTTAATAATTCTAATAACATAATAACAATTAAAAAAAAGTATGACGGTACAAAATTGTAATAACGATAAGATTAAAATACTCGTGATAAAGTTACGTTGATAATATACACTTGGTATTACTAATAACTATGTTAGTAATTACTTAAAATAAATAATAAAAAAAGTTATAGGATATTATTTTATTTAAATTATTAATAATTAAAAGAATAAAAAGACAGTAATTATTTTAAAAATAGACATTAAATTTAATTTCATGTACTAATTTATTTGAGTTGTTAATAAAATTTATAATTTTTGGATTTATATCTACTCAATTTATATATTTTATTTTGTTTTACTTTAACAAAAAATTGAGACGTGCATTTTTAATTATTTATTTAGAAAGTATAGTGAAATGAGTTATATCAATTATAATTAATTATCGATAATTGATATCAATAAATTGATTGTATTAATTTATAAGATGATAATGTGTAATAAATGTTGTAAAATTAATTATAATAAATCAATAATTAATAAATAAAAAACTAAAAGGGACTTTTTTATTACTTTTTAATTGGCTACACGTTTTTATGATTTCACTTTCCTTTTATCTATTCCTTTCACATTTATTTCTTTTAATTTATTGAACTAAATCAATTATATTAATTATTTATATTAACTAATTAAGTACTTTTTAATGAGTTATTATAATTGTGCCTTTAGACTATAGGTTAAAAATATTATAAAAAATCTTTTATAAAAATTATTGAAAAATAAATATTTTTAAAATGTGTCTTTAAGACACAAATTAATTAAATTATTTTTCAATTTAATGTATTTAATTTATTCAATTGTATTAATTATAACTAATAAATTATGTAATTTGATTTGATTTGGATAAATATTTCATCATTTAATATTTTATTTGATTCATTAAATTACATTAATCATAACTTCAAATATTTAATTTAATTAGAGTTAATATCAAACTATTTTAAATTTTGTTTGATTCATTAAACCAAATTAATTATAATTAATTTATTATTTAATTTGATCGAGATAAATATTAAACTTTTGAATATTTTTTTAATAAGATCGTATTTTGATTTTTCTCTTTCATCCTTTATATTAATTAATTATATTAATATTCTATTACAATATATTTTTTATCTACTCCACATATTATCTTTTTTATCTTCTTTGAATTTTTTTAATTGCTCTTTTTACTTTATTTTTAATTGTTTATTTTACTTTTACTTCTCATATATAGATTTATTATAATTCATCATAGGTTCTTTTTTAATTTAAGTAATTTTTTAGGTTATATATTACCATTGATACTTTTATTTTGTTTAGTGTATTTTTTTAGTCTTTGTTTAATATAATAATCTGTAAATATCTATTCTATTATGTAAAAATTAAATTTCTGCACTTAACGATAAAATTGTCGTAACATGTTTCTGATGGTGTTTTTCAATTTATTTATTTTAACTCATTAAATTCATTTTATTATAATAAATTAATTATATCAACTAATTGATTTGGTTAATTATTTCAATATCATACAATTTATTATAATTTCTATCAATTAATTAATTGTAATTCAAATTGAATGATTATTTTGTTATGAAATTATTATTTTCTAATCTATTTATGGGCAATACATATATTAATTATAATCATAAATTAAGCTATTTTACATTAAATGACTTATATAATGGTCATCTCATTTATTATCATAAATGTTGAATTAAATAAGTCATTGTTACTTTTGATTTAGAATTAAATGAGAATAAAACAAGAGATACTATTTTATTTGGTCTTTCGGGTTTAATGGGTATTACACTCAAATATAAATAGTGACTTCTGGATTTTAGTCTCCAACACATCAAAACCATCTCCGTAACTCTTTTTTCATAAAAGGAATTTCGATTCAACTCTATCAGGGATACAAAAGTTTTCAAAGAATAAAGGAATGGTCTGAATTTGTATGAATTCTAAATGTTTGAACTTACGATATTGTTTCAGTTCGTTGTCATTATGAGAATGACTCTAATATATATGTGTTTAAAGACTAGAATAGATTAAATATTATTTAAGTAATTTATTTCTAATATTAGTATTTGATTAAATTAGTTTTAGAGAAATTTAAATTATTGACTCAATTTATATATTACGACTATTCTTTTTGAATATATTATTTTTATATTTTTAATATAAAATTTCTTTTTTTCTGATTTTTAAGTTTATTTTCTTTTTTGGATATATGTATCACCTTTTTTTTTCATTTTATATTTCAGATTAGTAATGTAATTATTAAGAAAAATATATTTTAAAAATTATTAAAACATCACTATTTAAAAAAAAAGAAAGACATGTGAAAAATAGAAAAACAAAAAATTAAAACATCACTATTAGAAAAAGTTATTAATATGTGTATGAATGGAGTCGTAATTGAGGAATATATATACATATAAAAAATAAAAAATTATTGCATGATTTTAGAATAAAAAGATAGAATATCATTGATATTTTGTATTAATTTTTTAATTATAAAAAACCAAAACATTATTGATGTTTTATAAAAGTCCATAACAACATATAACATATACTTTGAATTATTTTTGAGAAATTCACTCTTAATAATTTAATATAAAAAAAATTCACAAAAACTTAGCTTTGACTACGTTGAAAAGAAAAAAAGCAATTATGCTACAGTAATCTAGAGTACTAAGACTAAGAATAGTAGAAAGAAAATATCAGGAATGATTGAGATCCAAGCAGTTGTCAGAACCTGGTTCCTGCTCACGGGGATGTTGACAACGTGGTCCAATCAGAAAAACATAAAAACCCTAATACACTTTTTTATTTATTTTTGTCAAATATGGTCCAAGAAAAATTACAAATTAAATGAGTGGCTGCTAGCCACCCTAACATGAATCATGCCACCGCCAAGTCGCCAAGCCCCAAAAGGTTTTAGGTTCGCCATTTTTATATCACTCCTTTTTCTTTTTTTAATTGTTATGAATATGAAATTTCATAAAAAAATTTCATATTTTACATGACCCAATCGAATGCAACGTATTGCGAGAATCAAGGACGGTGATTCCGAGAATCTACGCTGATAAAAAATGAGCTTTGCATAAACTATTAAAAAATCATTTATTCAATCTATTTGCTCTTTTTTTTTTTTTATTGTCCTATTGGCTTTGATTTGTAGGTAGGATTTTACAACGATACTTATTAAAAAATGAATAAAATATTTTAATTTGTTTTCTTTGGTTAAACTTTGTATATTAATCTTATTCCATATAGGTGTTAATCAAAAGTAAGATGGGCCACACTCTTATATATGGTAGATAGAAAGAAGCATATTTTGGAAGAACAATAATTATAGAGCCACCACTTAAATAAAGATTTCAAAAACAATTTTTTCTAAAGATACTTGTATGTCAAAATTTAAATTATATAGTGACGAATTTAGAAAATTTTGATAGTAGGGACGAAATATATATAATATGATAATAAAATTTATAATAAAAAATTATATTTACATAAAAAATTAGTTATTAAATTATCTACTATAAATTTATGTATAAATATATATTATTTAATTTATTTTTAATACGTATTTTGTATTTCAAGATTTATATTTTAAGAATTATTTTGTACAAGTGGTTATTTTATATATACGTAGCATAATTATTGTTATAATTATATTTTGTTATTGTAAAATATGATTAAGTTTCAAAATATCTAATTACAAATTAAAACACTAAAATAATAATTTAAATAATAACATATAATTTAAAAATTAATTTTTTATATTTTATATTTTAAAACTTTGATAATATAATCAAAATGTCTCTTTTTTATATATATTGTTAAACAATAATTTAAAACTCAACTTTTATATAATTAGCTCTTAATGATATTTATTATTGAAAAAATTCATTCAATAGTGTAGTTGTTATGGAAAAAAACTAAAGCTAATTTCAAAAGAAAAACCACCAATAGATAAATAATATTTTTTTGAGTCAATTTAAAAAAAAAACACTAATCTTATTTAAATTTAAAAATTGATCATTATAACAGACATCTAATATGAAGTTCTCAAATTGACTATCAAATATAAAAAATTGAATAAAAAATTATTATGGAGTCAAATTTAATAATTTAGTTAGGACAAATAAGTATTATTATTATTTACTATTCAATAAAATTCTAAATTATAGTGGAGCACTTGTTCCCATACCAATAAGAGTCACTACAAGAAAAGAGAACTATTTTAATATTTTTTTTAACAGTCATAATTAAATGTAAAAATTAATATATATTTTTGACAAATATTACAAAGTCAATTTTTTTTATTTTTTGATGAATAATTTAACCATAGAAAATTACTCATTAATTTTGATGGTCCTCAACTTATTCTACTATTCTTCTTCTTCTCTTGGCTCCGTCAAATTTAGGATCACACTGCTCTCAGTTATTCTTCAGCTCCAGTATAATGAGAAAGTATAAACATACATGTTAACATACATAAATTGCTATAACTTCAATTTCAAGATCTCGTCTCATTCTTTAGTTATAAAATCAACTTCGTCATGATAGGTATTTTTTTCCTCTCTCAAGATTTGATTCTTTCATAAATCTGATTTAATTTTTGTTTTGATGCTTCAAATTTCAAAATTTTTATATTCAAGCTTTTTATTACTAATACGTATTAAAGTAAATATTCATATTCTCAGATCTATTTTTTAATTTATATTTTTTGATTTGGCTTTTTATTGATATATTCTATAATTTGTAGTTTTTTATTTATTTGTCATACCTAATTGGTCTTGAATTTATTTCTCATATCTAATTTGGTAATTTGTGTAAATCTATTCTATATATTCGATAATTTACTCATTTTTATTTAATTTTTTTATTTTTTTATTCATAATAAATAAATTGAAAGAAACATAACTGTGACTTAGTGATATGAGTTATGTGTCTGAGTTCTTGAAGAAAATGGTCCAGTTCTTCTTTTTCCTCCTCACAAGCCTCCAATAATCTCAGCTTCCGTGTGTTCATGGCAAGGAGTTTTCTGTGACAACAACAAAGAACATGTTGTTGAGTTAAACTTTTCAGGTTTAGGCCACTCTGAAACTATTTCTAATAACATCATAAGCAACCTGAGCAAGCTTTAGATTTTGTTATGAAAGTCTTGAAAAATTGTGTTTGTTTCATCCTTAATATTTTAGATTTTAGTGATTGATTAACTATTAAGTCAAACTTTAATAAATATCATTTAGAAGTTTGAGACTTCTATAATCATCTTGAAATTTCTAGATTTTTATATGTTAGGAGATTTATATAAAATTGGTTTAATGCATATATTATTTATTATGATAAGTCTTTGTTGTGTCATTCTAATTAGGCATTAATTTAGTTATGTTATGCAATGAAGATATTGAATTAATTAGGCATTAATTTTTACGGTAAACATTTTATATTCATGTTTACATATATTTTTATTGATTTTATTAGGTTGATTTGATCTCTTTTAAAATTTACTTAAGAAATTATCATCTCAAGTAAATGAAGGAACATTAGAGATGAATAAACATGAAGTGATAGTAGAAATATTTGGACCTGAACAACATAAACGAGTTCGTGATTATGGGACTGGCATGACACCTACAAAGTTATGGGGTTTTAGATTATTCATATTTTCTAATCTCCAAACAAAACTTCAATGTGTAATGAAAAAAAAAATATGAAGACTCTAAAAATAGAGATGGAAAATTTGAAAAAAAAGATAGATCATATGGCAGGAATATTTGAGCAACTATTAGATGGAAGGTTAATATTATGATATTGAGTATTGATTTTGGTATTTGGTGTTAATTGTTGTTAATATACTTGTTAAATGCTATATAAAAAATGCTATTTGTACTAGTTTTGAATCATGATCAATGATCAAAATTACAAAGATATTTTTTATTTTATACGATTATATATGATAAAGTGAAAGCAAATTCATGTCATAGTGGTAGAACTTTTGTGTTGTCTATTGTTATAGTCATTTTTATTTAAAAAATTAATAATAGGTGAAACTTAAACTTTTATAATAATGAACGTCAAAAAAATATAATTGAGTTTTTTATGGTAAAAAATTGTCAAAATGTCTATGATATAATATATTTCACGGTTAATAATTATAAAAAATTTTTGTTGAGAATTTTTTATGGTCAATAAATATCAAAATAAATAATATTTTTGACGGTTAATAAGTATAAAAAAATTATTCTCAAATTTTTTTAACATTATTTTTGACGGCCAATATTTTTCAAAATAAGATTAAACTTTTTTTGCAGTTACTTATACGTTAAAATTATTATTGTTAACAAAACTTTTATTAACATATTTTTATAGTTAAAATAATGTCAAAAATTATTTTTTTGACGAATTTTAATTTTTTTTGACACATATAATCCTCAAAAATAATTTACATTATTGTAGTGAGTAGATCCGTTCCTGAATTCAATCGTATTAAATATATATAAAAAATTAATCACTAAATTAATTATTTTTATATAATACATGTTAAAATATAAAATTTATATTAAAATAAATTAAATAATATATATTTATAAATATATAATAATTAATTTAATAAATTCATTTTTTATATACACAAGCAATTGTTACCTATTAAATTTAAGCATACTAGTGTGTCTACTACATATAGTAGTACGTAACTACGTACTCATGGAGGAGATTGTTCCACGTCGTGGGAACAAAAATTGTGGTCGAGTTTAGAGAAGAGAAGAGAAGAGAAGGAAGAAGACTTTGGTGCGTGCACAGCACACGCCAAAAGTAGTCCAACATTATTGATAAAGAGTTTGAAATTTGAATCCCATCTGAGTGAACAGATCTCTGCAGTCTGCACCAATCTATGTTGTATTGTTATTGCTGCTACGTGCTAACTCGTCCTTACGTATCTGTTTTCTTTCCCATTAACCCATTTTCAATTTTACCACATGCATGCTGCATGTTCGACAAATGCACAAACAAACAATCCTCCTGACTGATTTGACACTACCCACGTTGTTCACTTCTAATAGTAATGCATAGTGCTAACCTTTTTTTC
>NC_029772.3:29516406-29520208 GCF_000817695.3 Arachis duranensis | reverse complement strand
ATTAGAGTCACCAACTCGCCATTACATTCTATACGTGTAATAATGCACCTTCTCTTAATGTTTTTTGGGTTAGGCTAATTAATGGGTTGTTTAAATTTGAAGTTATGTGAAACTACATCTAATATTGTTTACTTTGTCTCGTTTATGTTCGTATGTTCCTTTCTAGCATTATTTAGATAGCTAGCTAGGTCGGAGACTAGGTGTCAAATTTTAGTGAATTAGGATGAGTTGTTTTAAATTTGTGTAATTTATTATTCATTATAATTAATATACTTAGTATATTAAAATTGAGGTGTCAATTTCTTATCAATTCTTTTTTTTTTTTAAGAAAATATATTTATTATATATATATAATTAATATTTAATATATTATTAAGCTAATTATCAATCAAAAATATTTTTAATCATTTTAATTATATTAATATAATTCTAATTCCCACAACTAGAAAATAGATTAATACAGACAGATTTACAGACAGATTTAGTCTTTATTACAGACAGATTTTTGGTTACCGACAAATTTTGTACCTCTATAAAAGCCCTGTCGGAAATTATTTACCGACGAATTTTTTCCGTCGAAAAAATTATCGACGGATTTTTACCAGTTACCGATGGATTTTCAGACGAATTTTTCGTCTATAATTACAGAGAGATTTTTAGACGGATTTTCTCTCTGTAATTACAGACGGATTTTCAGACGAATTTTTTGTTCTGTAATTACAGACGGATTTTCAGACAGATTTTCCATCTGTAACTACAGACAGATTTTCAGACGGATTTTTTGTCTGTAATTATAGTTGGATTTTCTGACAAATTTTCCGTCTGTAATTTGAACTTTGGAAAATCATCTCACACTCTAATTACAGACAGAAAATCCGTCTGTAAATCCGTTAGTAAGGTAAAATATAATTTTTTATTTTTTTAATTACAAAATAAACTTGTTTTCATACAAAATAAATATAAATTTAATACAAATTTTTTATCTAATTTTTATTTGAATATTTATAATATTTCAAAAAATAAACAATTTCATCGTATTATCAAACTAAAAGAAAAGTACTATAAACAAACAAGTCAATATAATTCAAAACATAAACAAAATGTATTGATACATCAACTATAATCCTAAGTGTATTGTTCAACCGTACTAAATTTATCAGCTATAATCCATAACATTGTATTATATGAGAAAAATTACATTATGCAAATCTCTACAAGCCAATCAACCAGTAGCCCATGCATGCTTTGAGTAATGTCGTGTTGCTTTATATCTCTTAATGCAATTAAAAAAGGGCTACACTTCTTGCCTGAAAATATTTCAAAGTACTTCATGTCAGTAAAAGTACACAACAGAGAAAAATACATGAAAAAATGTCAATAGAAAAAATTATTCACTTTGTTATGGCACAAAAAACTCATTACTCAACATCCTAATGAAAATTATGTCAATTAAATGCATAAGGAGCCACCCTTGACACTCCATTCAATCTGCATAGAAGTAATTTCAGGTGCTCACGCTTCTTGCCACTAGTTGTAGGGTGCCTCCAGTAGCTTAAAGGGACAATATGAATTAACTAATTTGCCATGAAATGAAACTAGTAAAATAGTTCTCAATTCAAATGTTGAAAATACAAAAATATGGCCTTCTATATAATTTAATTCATGGGCTTCCAACAAAAATTAACTAATTTTTATGTTACAATGATGCTGTCAAATGTCTATGCAACTCAGTTTTTGCAACTCAGTTTCTGCCAACTAGTCAGTACTCAATGAATTCATGGTCATGGATCCACTCTAGCCTATATAGACTTAGTTTAGATTATATCAAACTGAAGGCAATTACAACATAAAAAAATATAAACAGACTATTAACATTGACCATTAATGCATTACTTACAACTTTTCCTATCTTCAGTGCATCCAAAGATCCCAGTCGTCCAAGGTTCATCTGCCGGAGGCGAATAGCTTTCGGGTAGTGGCTGTCTACATTCAGGGCACTTGCGAATAGCCAACTGCACAATACCGAAAATTCATGACCAAAATATATATCTACATATTAGCAAACACGCTCAAAGCGCCCAAAGAAACACCAACACAAGTTCTCAAATAGTTTCTTGCAGAAAAATTAAAATCTGACTTAATGAACCTCAATAACATAACAGAAAATTGGGAATATTACATAGAACTTGCATTTAAATTAAAAAAACAGAGAGAATCTCTTATAGTAATTTTACAGTGTAGTGATCAGCTCCTCCATGCAGAAGATGCTTCCAAATCAAAATCTTCTTCCCACCATGTGCTTGCAATATCAAATGAGGCAGGTAAAAGTTTCTTTATAATTGAGAAAACTAAAATTTGATTTTCTTATAAGCTACTATCTTCAGCTCCAACAAAATAAAAAAAGCTTAAAACTGGCAAAATCCTGATTATTTCTAAATTTTATCCAAATATGTGAAACCTGGCTTTCTTATACAGTATTTTGGCAAAATAAGCTGAAGAAAAGCACCCTTATCTGTGAATAAGAGACACGCCAACAAACAAGCAACAAGCATAAACAAAAACATAGACTGATAAACTAATAAAATAGAACACCTTGTAGCCTCTTCGAAGAAATTCTAGAGAGCTTCCCTCCCCTTCTTGAAGTCCCAAGACTCTCAACAACTCTTCTTTGGCCTACATCAGTTTAAAAGTTAATACCAGTGTTTATAGTTTAAAAAGTGAAAAGAGTTAAAGATTATGTATTTACTTCACCAAGGGTGAAGCCGGTTGCGCTTTCTGCTATGCAAGCGTAAGAACCATCTGCTTGCTTAAGCATCACCTGTCAAGGACCTGAACAACAAACCATGAAGTAACAATCTAGTGCACCAGTTATATACTGAGATCAAAATACCATATACCCATACCTGAATACTGGCAGAACACTACTCCACTGTAATTGACAATATAAGGTGCTATTGCAACTGTCTTAAAAACATAAAAAGAAAACAATCAATACCAATTATTTGATAAAATGATCAGGTAAAAACAATTCAATAAAGAAGAGGCACCTTTGAATACTCTCTGATTCTAATGTAGAATACCGGAGTAAATTGTGAAAGAAAGCGGTAATGCAAATCTTTGGGAAAGAAGCCCAAAAGGCCTAAATCGGCACTGTAAATTCAATACTAACTCTGTCAAAAATAATTATATTAAAACTATGGATTTAGGCACAGCAACATGTATGTATATATAAAGAGAATATACCATAGTGTGTCTAGTTCAAGATTAAATAGAAGTGTTGGTGTAGACACGGCAAATTTTTCCTGCAAAATTCAAGAGATAACAATATATAAAATACATTAAAGTAACTACCACCAAAATGAAACGAGTCAGAAATATAACCTGTTCAATAGCTAATAATTAAGAATTTAAGAATTGCTTATACAGCCAACAAAGGCCATCAAAATCTAGATTTGGAAGAAAATAGTTGGTGGACGAAATTGTGATTACATACTCTTTGTATTTGTATGAAATTTAATAATTGGCTCTATCTGAAGTCAGAACTCCGTTCAATTAACCAGCAAGTGCACTGGGTCGTCCAAGTAATACCTTACGTGAGTAAGGGTCGATCCCACGGAGATTGTTGGTATGAAGCAAGCTATGGTCATCTTGTAAATCCCAGTTAAGTGGACTCATAAAGTCAAATGTGATTAGATTGGATAAATAAAGATAAATAAAATAAAAAGGGATAGAAATACTTATGTAAATCAATAGTAGGAATTTCAGATAGGCGTATGGAGATGCTGTGCTCCTCTTGAATCTC
>NC_029772.3:29516061-29516277 GCF_000817695.3 Arachis duranensis | reverse complement strand
AACGGAAGTGGTTGTCAGTCACGCGCGTTCATAGGTGAGAATGATGATAAGTGTCACGGATCATCACATTCATCAAAGTTAAGTGTAACGTATATCTTGGAATAAGAATAAAAGAGAATTGAATAGGAAGTAATAGTAATTGTATTGAAACTTGAGGTACAGCAGAGCTCCACATCCTTAATCTATGGTGTGCAGAAACTCCACCGTTGAAAATAT
>NC_029772.3:29515092-29515727 GCF_000817695.3 Arachis duranensis | reverse complement strand
AGACAGCAGCTTGTACTTGGCGTTCAACGCCAAGTTACGTCGTTAATTTCCGAATAAAGTATGGACTATTATATATTGCTGGAAAGCTCTGGATGTCTACTTTTCAACGCCATTGAGAGCGCGCTAATTGGAGTTCTTTAGCTCCAAAAAATCCATTTCGAGTGCAGGGAGGTCAGATTCCAACAGCATCAGCAGTCCTTTTGTCAGCCTTTTTCAGAGTTTTGCTCAAGTCCCTCAATTTCAGTCAGAAATTACCTGAAATCACAGAAAAACATACAAACTCATAGTAAAGTCCAGAAATGTGAATTTAACATAAAAACTAATGAAAACATCCCTAAAAGTAGCTTAAACTTACTAAAAACTACCTAAAAACAATGCCAAAAAGCGTATAAATTATCCACTCATCACAACACCAAACTTCAATTATTGCTTGTCCCCAAGCAACTGAAAATCAATTAGGATAAATAGAAGAGAATATACTATAAATTTCAAAATATCAATGAATATTAATTCTAATTAGATGAGCGGGACTTGTAGCTTTTTGCTTCTGAACAGTTTTGGCATCTCACTTTTTCCTTTGAAGTTTAGAATGGTTGGCTTCTCTAGGAACTTAGAATTTCAGATAGTGTTATTGA
>NC_029772.3:29512088-29515025 GCF_000817695.3 Arachis duranensis | reverse complement strand
ATTTCCTTGGGCCCTCCTATCCATTGATGCTCAAAGCCTTGGATCCTTTTTACCCTTGCCTTTTGGTTTTAAGGGCTATTGGCTTTTTCTGCTTGCTTTTTCTTTTTCTTTCTATTTTTTTCGCCATTTTTTTCTTTTTTTTCGCAAGCTTTTTACTTTTCACTGTTTTTTCTTGCTTCAAGAATCAATTTCATGATTTTTCAGATCATCAATAACATTTTTCCTTGTTCATCATTCTTTCAAGAGCCAACAATTTTAACATTCATAAACAACAAGATAAAAAAATATGCACTGTTCAAGCATTCATTCAGAAAACAAAAAGTATTGTCACCACATCAATATAATTAAATTAAATTCAAGGACAATTTTCAAAATTCATGTATTTCTTGTTCTTTTGAATTAAAACATTTTTCATTTAAGAGAGGTGAAGGATTAATGGGATTATTCATATCTTTAAGACATAGTTACTAAACACTAATGATCATGAAGTAGAGACACAAAACATAAATAGACATGAAGGATAAAAACCGAAAAAGCAGGGAAAATAAGAACAAGGAATGAGTCCACCTGAGTGAGGGTGGCGCCTTCTTGAAGGTCCAATGGTACTTTTTGAGCTCCTTTATGTCTCTTCCTTGCTTCTGTTGCATGATCCCTAGTGATTTTGGTGTTCTTACCTTAGTTGCTTCCAATAATTATGTGGAGGAACATGTATCCCCTGAGGTATCTCAGGGATCTCTTGATTTGCAGTCAAATGTTCTACCACTGAGCTATAAACCCTTTAGATGAGTCTTTCCATTTCCCATGACTCAGAGGTGGAAGCTTTTGTCTTTTTCCTTGTTCCTGCTCATATAGTGAAGAAGAGAACAAGAAAAGAAAGAGGAATCCTCTATGTCACAGTATAGAGATTCCTTTATGTTTGTAGAAGAAGAAAGGGAAGAAGAGTGAAGAAGAATGGGTAAGGATAGAGGTGGTGATTTGAGATGAAGAGAAGTGAAGAAAAGTGTTAGTAAATAAATAAATAAATAGAAGAAGAGGAAAGATAGAAAATTTTCGAAAATGATTTTGAAAAAGTGGTTAGTGATTTTTGAAAATTAAAGATAATATATAATTAAAATTAAAATTTAAAACAATTAAAAAGAATTTTTGAAAAAAAGATGAGATATTTTCGAAAATTAGAGAGGGATAGGTAGTTAGTTGGTTTTGAAAAAGATAAGAAACAAACAAAAAGTTAAATAGTTAGTTGAAAAATATATTAAAATCAAATTTGAAAAGATGAGAAGATAAGAAGTTAGATAAGATATTTTGAAATCAAATTTTTTTGAAAAAGATAAAATTTTGAAAAAGATATGATATAAAAGATAAGACAAAAAGTTATGATTAAAAAGATAAAAAAGATATTTTGAAAAAGATTTGATTTTAAAATTAAAATTAATTACTTGACTAACAAGAAACTAAAAGATAAAATTCTAGAATTTAAAGATTGAACCTTTCTTAACAAGAAAGTAACAAACTTCAAATTTTTGAATCAATCACATTACTTGTTAGCTAATTTTCGAAAATATGATGTAAAAGATAAGAAAAAGATTTTGAAAAATATTTAAAAAAATTTCAAAAATTAATAAGAAAAAAGGAAAAGATTTAATTTTTGAAAAAGTTTTGAAAAGATAAGATTTTTAAAATTGAAAATTTGACTTGACTTGTAAGAAACAACTAATTTTTAAAATTTTTGACTAAGTCAACTCAAATTTTCGAAAATTAGGAGATAAAAAAGGAAAAGATATATTTTTTTTATTTTTGAATTTTTTTATAATGAGAGAGAAAAACACAAAAATGACCCAAAACATGAAAATTTTGGATCAAAACACAAGATACATGCAAGAACACTATGAATGTTAAGATGAACACCAAGAACACTTTGAAGATCATGATGAATATCAAGAACATAATTTTGAAAATTTTTTGATGCAAAGAAAACATGCAAGACACCAAACTTAGAAATTTTTAATGCTTGGAAAATATGAATGCAAAAATGCACATGAAAAACAACAAAAGACACAAAATAAGAGATCATCAAGATCAAACAAGAAGACTTACCAAGAACAACTTGAAGATCATGAAGAACACCATGAATGCATGAATTTTCGAAAAATGCAAGAAACATTTTTAAAGCATGCAATCGACACCAAACTTAAAAATTAACACAAGACTCAAACAAGAAACACAAAATATTTTTGATTTTTATGATTTTATTAATTTTTTTGGATTTTTATTATTTTTTTTTCGAAAACAAAGTTGGAAAAAAATGAAAAAGAAAAGAAAAATTTTGAAAAAGATTTTTGAAAAAAAAAATTACCTAATCTGAGCAACAAGATGAACCGTCAGTTGTCCATACTCGAACAATCCCCGGCAACGGCACCAAAAACTTGGTGGACGAAATTGTGATCACATCAATGTAGTATTCTTTGTTGTTGTATGGAATCATTATTATGGCACTTATGTGTGGACACAACTCCGTTCAACTAACCAGCAAGTGCACTGGGTCGTCCAAGTAATAAACCTTACGTGAGTAAGGGTCGATCCCACAGAGATTGTTGGTATGAAGCAAGCTATGGTCACCTTGTAAATCTCAGTTAGGCAGATTAAATTGGTTTATGGGTTTTCAAAATTTAATAATAATTGGAAAATAAAAAGGGATAGAAATACTTATGTAAAGCAATAGTGGGAATTTCAAATAAGTATGTGAAGATGTTGTGCTCCTCTCGTATCTCTATTTTCTTATTACATTCATCCAATCCTTCCTACTCCTTTCCATGGCAAGCTATATGTAGGGCATCACCGTTGTCAACGGCTACATCCCATCCTCTCAGTAAAAAAGGTCCAAATGCTCTGTCACAGCACGGCTAATCATCTGTCGGTTCTCGATCATGCCGGAATAGA
>NC_029772.3:29506010-29512065 GCF_000817695.3 Arachis duranensis | reverse complement strand
TGAGAATGATGATGAGTGTCACGGATCATCACATTCATCAAAGTTAAGTGTAACGTATATCTTGGAATAAGAATAAAAGAGAATTGAATAGAAAGTAATAGTGATTGTATTGAAACTTGAGGTACAGCAGTGCTCCACACCCTTAATCTATGGTGTGTAGAAACTCCACTGTTGAAAATACATAAGTAAATGGTTCAGGCATGGCCGAATGGCCAGCCCCCATGATCTGAGAACTAATCGTCCCAAGATGTCTAATACACTAGTAAAAAGTCCTATTTATAATAAACTAGCTACTAGGGTTTACATGAGTAAGTAATTGATGCATAAATCCACTTCCGGGGCCCACTTGGTGTATGTTTGGGCTAAGCTTGGTCTATCCACGAGCTGAGGCTTTTATTGGAGTTGAACTCCAAGTTATAACATGTTTTGGGCGTTCAACTCCGGATCATGACGTGTTTCTGGCGTTTAACTCCAGACAGCAGCATGTACTTGGCGTTCAACGCCAAGTTACGTCGTCAATTTCCAAATAAAGTATGGACTATTATATATTGCTGGAAAGCTCTGGATGTCTACTTTCCAAAGCAGTTGAGAGCGCGCCAATTGGAGTTCTGTAGCTCCAGAAAATTCATTTCGAGTGCAGGGAGGTCAAATTCCAACAGCATCAGCAGTCCTTTTGTCAGCCTTTTTCAGAGTTTTGCTCAAGTCCCTCAATTTCAGCCAGAAATTACCTGAAATCACAGAAAAATATACAAACTTATAGTAAAGTCCAGAAATATGAATTTAACATAAAAACTAATGAAAACATCCCTAAAAGTAGCTTAAAGTTACTAAAAACTACCTAAAAACAATGCCAAAAAGCGTATAAATTATCCGCTCATCAATAGTATACAAAAAAGAACGATACATGCTGTCCCAAAATCAAACGAAAGGATTCAAGCTTTATATTTCATTGCATATTATCACCAAAGAAAAAAATTAAATATATTCTGAATGAATAAGCCAACAACAACCCAATGCAAATAAGGAATAGCGAAATTTAATAAGCACATCAAATATTAAAAGTGAAAAGAGGTTCAAGAAACATTCCATCTGGCAGAGACACCATACCACATACTTCTCTATATTTGCAAGTTCACGCATACTGCAGTTAAGGAATATGTAAAGTGATGGAGGCTCATTAGACTTCCATCTTCTGCAGTTCAGGTATCAAGTCATCATGCATTATTATTAATTTTGAATTTTTGATACATTCTCTCATCCCCAAGTTTCGAACATGATAATTTGGAAAAAATTATTGACTTAGTACAATATACTAATGCCATTTTCCCCAAAGAACAAACCTTCATTTTCATCTTCAAAATCAAAATCAAGGGTGTTCCTAACGGATCGAAAAAATGAAGTCATAGGTCCAACAGGGAGATATCTAAGGAACCAATGGTAATGCCATCAATCTGAATGCACAACAAAAATGACACTTCAAAATAAGAAAGATGCAGGAAAATAAGATAAATCCATTAGAAAGATGAAAAAAAATCATAATAAGTGTATTTTCATTACCGAATCCAGAGCTGATTTGAACAACTCGGAGGCTCTGTGCTTTTCTGGCTTATCAGGGAAGACCTACAACCGGGAACATATATCATAAGATCTTCTCCAGAAAAACAAAAGGTAAAAATTTTGTTCATGAAAATAAATATCTCTTCTAAGTAAGGATGGGACGAAAATAATGCGTCTTCTTACTAAGCAAGCTCGGGTATCCTATTTCTCCTGGAGCTTTTTCACAACAGCCAATGCGAGTTGAATGTTGGCATCAATGAACTCATCTGAAGATCCCTTGAAATATTTAGGAATTTGAGACAATTATGTGGAATGCTTTGAGACGCATGCCTCATAAAGGTCAAGTAACCGTGAATTAGAACAATGCCTCTTGAAGCATGAAATTGATGTTAGCCTAACATAAAGCATAGACATAAAAATCAACTAAACGGACTTATATGTCGACACACATGAACTATGCTCACAATCAATAATAATTAATAAGTAAAATGTCATTTTAGATCAGAATTCAAGTTACCCGTGCGCCATATCTTAAAATGTTATGTTATTGATTGTGACAATATCCGCAAGTGCATCTAAGAATCTGAAGCTAAGTACTAATGAAGATGAAGTAAAAGTTGACAAGTTAAGACACTCTCAACTATCACTAATAGCATTTGGCACTGGAAATGACTTGACAAATTCAGAAGTCTCCTTGAGATTGAGCTTGTAAAGTGGGTCAGAGAAGTCATCATCTACAAAAGGGTTACTGTTCTTGTTCTTCCCATAAAAGCTACTCATATTGGATTTAATGGGTACTGGCACCTGAACCCAAACAGCAAAAGTGAGTCAGTGAAGAAAAATAAAACACATTCTTGTAATGTAATGTATCGTAGAACAAAGGGATAAAAATGAAGGTAAAAGATATCACAGTCATTGTATCAAACATGTGGTGATCACTACCCTAAGTGGTGGCAATACAGAAGGCCTTCTCCTTCTGCACTTCCAAACACTCCTGCCAAATAAATAAATAAACAAGGAGTTTAGAAACGAATTAGAATTAGTATTCATAATTTCATCTGAATCAGAAGTGAAAGCGTGAAGCAGCTGAGTTGTTCACCTTGTCGAGATCCTCACGAGAATGAGAGGTTCTCGTAGTTCTTGTACTGCTTCAATCGAGTCTCACGGTACTTCTATAGCTGTGGTTAAGCTTCACCCATGGAATCCATTCTATATCTTTTCCATGGAGCTTCAGCATAGCCACACGCAGGAGGAGACAGAGACCGGTGACGCAGGAGGAAAAACAGAGCGTTATGGGTTTCAACCATGGAGGAAGGAGCGACGTTTGAAGGCTTACGAGAGAGTGAGCATGACGGAGGCTTTGAGACGGAGGGAGCGTCGATAGAGGGAGCGGCGAAACAAGGGTTGGAAGCACGACGAAGTTCTGGGATTAGGGTTGGAGGCGCGACAAAGCTCTGGGGTTAGGGTTGATGTGGCAGCGGAGGGAGACCGTGCGACGCAAGGTACGACGGAGAGAGATCTGTGACGCCAGCGGCGGAAGAAGCTGGTGCGACGGAGAGAAGAAGCAACTCGGTGACGGAGAGAGGAACAAGCTCATTTGATATGGGTGGAGTGTAAATGGATCGAGTGGATAGAGATAATATTAGGGTTATCTCAATATTTACCGCTGGAAAATTTAAATTAAAGACGGATTTTCTGTCTGTAATAATTTAATAAAACACATCGTTTTCGTCTACTTAATTACAGACGGATTTTCCGTCTGTAACCATTTTTCACGGAAAAAAAAAATTTTTCCGACGAAATTATTGACGGATTTTCTTTTCCGTCTGTAATTTATGCTAATCCATTTTTTTAGTTTTTTGACAAAAAATCCCTCTAAAATTCCTTCTGTATTTCTGTGAGATAAAATCCGTCGAAAATATCCGCCTGTAATAACTAATTTTCTAGTAGTGTCTCATTCATTATGCAATAATTTTATTAGTGGCAAATTATTACGTTAATGGTGACCCATTTATATTGATAATAATAATAGTAATAATAGATATCAATAATTAAATGCTAAAATAATTACCAAACATTATCTACTTAGCTTCAATTAGTTAATAAATTTAATTTTAGTTGCTATATTTTATTTTCTACATAATCATATTAATTGCCAATCATTATACCTCAAATTAGCATTTAATACATAATTGTATTAATTGTCAATAATTTTTTTATAATTATACATCAAATCAGCATTTAATACATAATTATATTAATGGTCAATAATTTTAATTTTCAATCATTGTAATATAATTTTAAATTAATCATAATTTTCGGCAAATTGATATTGATATCATCTACCTTAAAGAATTACAACAAAAATCTATAATTCTAATTATGATAAAAATGTGTATGATATGATAGTAGCTTATTCAATTACGATAAATATATGATATATAACGTAAATAATAAAAATTAACTTAATAATAAGTTAATAACTGATTTATATAATTTTTTTTAATAAAGGTTATATATAGGGTTAGTTTGGTAAAATTTTTCGAAGAAGTGCTTGTTCTTTTTAAAAGTTCAAGCTCCTTTTTTTATGTTTGGTAAATAAAAAAGACCATGTGCTTATACTTGCAATTTTTAAAAGATTGGGGTACTTTTAAAAGTACCTAAGATAAAGCTTTTCAAAGTTGGCCGGTACTTTTTGAAATTTAAAAGTCTAATATTACCTCATATGTTAATTAATTTTTAAATTTAATGCTTACATTTATGTCTATTATAGTATTTTTAAATTTTAAAAATTATTTTACCAAACGCAATTGTTGTTGCTTGTGTTTTTTGAAAGCTAATTTTAATTTGATTTACCAAACATAAATGGTACAACTTTTAAAAAACTATTTTTTTAAAAATTAGCTTTTATAAACTACTTTTAAAAAGTAAAAGTTTTACCAAACTAAGCCATAGTCTCTCCATACTCACTTAAGTGGTCGCGAGTTCGAGTCTCCCTATCTTCGGTAAAAAAAGGGCTATATATAGTATTTTTTTGTGGTTCGTGAGTCTAGATCTGAGAGTCAACTCATTTTTTTTACATTTGTTATTCTCCATTGACTACTTCATAGAATAAGAATGTATTATTCGTTTTTCATTGAAGTTGATCCTTTTAAGGTACAATTTATAATTTTTTACAATATTTTTTATATACTCATTCTATTATATTATTCTTTTGATAATTTAATGATTGTTCTTACTCCAATTTATTCTTTTCGTCTAATGTTCCAGTGTGATTGTCTTTTGTCGCAATTGTTTACAATGCACCACATCCATCAAATACCATCTCAAGTTGTATTCACTGATTTAGGTTCTTATTACATGGATGTAAGCGTCCAACGAAGGGGTAGTAAACTCTATTTTACCGAAAGATGGTTGGATCTACTCAAATATTATGACCAACCTAATGGAATGTGGGTAAAAATTTTTTTGAGAGGAGCTCGATTTTTTATTGAGGAATTGTTTTCACGGAGCTTTGTAGGTCATGTTCAAGTTTCATCCTCTCTATTCTTTCTACGTTTGTCCAAAAATCTTCGAAGTGGAGCACATAATGAGATTGAATTTTCTCAATTTAATTTCAGTTTTGGTAAATTCTTGTCAAACTCGGAGATGCAATTTCAACGATTGGTAATATATTCAAATTTTCTTATTTTAAACTTTTTTTAAAATAATTTTATAACATATTGTGATTATTTTTCAGAAATTGCCGGCCTTCTTTTACATCAATGCAATGTCATTGAGAGGAATAAATGCCAATGGCAATTCTATACCTCGTCGCATTGCATGCATAGTAGATGATGAAGCTTATTTAACAAGGGAATGATCTGAATTGGCACGAATTATAAATGTTCAAACTAATGATATTGTTTCAGTTGGTTTTTGTTACGAGAATGACTCTAATTTATACGTGTCTAAAAACTATAATAGATTAAATATTTAGTTCTAATATTAGTATTTGATTAAATTATATGTCTGATTTATTGAAAAAAGTAAATTACTAAAACTAATAAATAATTATTTTAGAGTTGATATACTTAACACTAGATTAAGAAAAAATGAACAATACATAACATGTTACTTTTTATTTAATCAAATGATTATAATTTAAATTAATTATAATAAAATAATTTAAAATTATAATTTCAATTTCATTATATGCATGACAAAGATTATTATACTTATTTATATTCTAAATCTGATTGATTATATATGTACAGATTTAATTAATGTTTGGATTCAGAAACTTTAATGAAACTTTTTAATTAAAGATACAGAAATATGATCTTAAACTATTATTTTTTACCATGAAATTAAATATTTTGAATGCTGGTATTTTGAATTATTTTATTAAATTAATCTAATTTTTAAGAATATAAAGTTAATTTATAGTTTTATATAATAGTTAAAATTATCAACCGTCAATGGTGATAATTTTCATGATAAAAAAAGGTATATATCC
>NC_029772.3:29492874-29505878 GCF_000817695.3 Arachis duranensis | reverse complement strand
TCACGCTTACAAAAATTTATTTTTTCAAATAAAAAGAATAAACTTAACTAAGGTAAAAATTTATATGTTTTATTTTTGTAAAATTTAATGACCTTAATGTAATAAAAATTTTTTGGAAATGAAAACGTTTGATGTAAAATTTTTTAGAGATCTATTTAAATATATACTTGATAAAAAATATAGTTTATTCAAAATATGATATTTTTTAAGTTTCTCTATATATATTGGAAATTTATAAGAGTCTTATCTCAATAAATTTACTTCTATATTCTTATTGAAGTAGAGTATAGCATTATGGCATTATGAAACTATACTTGATAATTAGGATAGAACATAAATACAACAAATTAAATATAGGACAAATCACTATATTAAACTAAGAGAAGAAAAAATTTACACAAATAAGTCAAATAAAAATTTACTTCATAAATCTATCAATAGCTATTTTTATATAGTTTGAATCTACTCAATTTGAACTTGATTTACATATAATTTGAATCATATTGATTCGAATTATACACATACGCACACACACTAATTCGAATCAACCTGATTCGAATTACACACATATAGTAATTCGAATCAGGATGATTCGAATTACACCCTGATTTATTAAAAAAATTAATAATTTATTAAAAAAATTTATTAAAAAAATAATAATTTAAAAGTTAAAAAATATATATTTTATTTCATGCATTAAAAAAAGCTAACAAAATATTTAATTACGAGACTTTTTTAAAATATTAATGAGCTATCAATTCGAATTCCATACAATAAACTTTTGTCTATTTTTAATAGTTCATAAATATTTTTTAATAAATTTTTTTAATTTAAAAAAATGGCTTAAAAAATGTTAGGAGTACTATAAAAATTTGTAATGTTCTAATGACTTAGGTAAATACATGCATGTATTCAAATTTTAAATAAAGTACTCTACATAGTCAATAATAATTTAGAAATTAAAAAATATTTTATTCCATATAAAACAATTAAAAAATATATTTTATTTATTTTTTCACACATATTTCCTGTCATTATATTGCTATTGGAATCCTCATATATTTCTAATTTCTCAACCTAACCTTCACAAATTCTAACACAATCTTCATATAATTTTACTTGAGATATGTATCTCATTTTTTGTGATTTGTACAAGTGAGTCAATATATATAAATGGGTAATAAACGTATCAGTACAAACTTTATTATTGACTAATGATAACTCTATTTATATTAATATAGAGAGTAAATCAAATAAATATTTAAATTATTGGTCTCTAAAATTTGAAACAAAAATATTATTCTTCGTCATAAATATGTTTATTATAATTTTTTTTTATTTTTAAAAGTTGTTTTACCAAACACAATTATAGTACTTGTGCTTATTAAAAGCTATTTTTAATGTGATTTTACCAAACGTAAGTGCTGTAGCTTTTAAAAAGTCATCTTTTAAAAGACAGCTTTCATGAGCTACTCTTAAAAAAGTAAAAGCTTTACCAAACCAAGCTTTATTCAAATTATATGGTGAGCAATTCGAATTTTATACAATACTCTTCTGCCCATTCTTGATAGCTCATGAATATTTTTTAATAAATTTATTTAAATTATACCACAAAAAATATTTTATTGTATGCAAAATAATTTAAAAAACATTTTTAAGCCATTTTTTAAAATTATTTTGCATAGAATAAAATATTTTTTGTAGTATAATTTAAATAAATTCATTAAAAATTTTTATTAGAATTTGTTACGAAAAGGGAGTAATTCGAATCAATATGATTCGAACTTCCTCTTGTCACGTGATGCATGTAATTCGAATTGACTAAATTTGAATTATGGTTGTCTAATTCGACCGTACTTGATTCGAACTACTTATACGTTTGGGTTGGTCATAATTCAATCTAGGTTGATTCAAATTATGAAAAAATATAATTCGAATTTAGTTGATTCGAATTATATTATAATGTACTCTGGTTGATTGATAAATGAGATTCTTGTTTGGCTGATTTGAGTAATATCAATCTCCCCTTGGCATATATGTGTTTTTTATCCTTAAATATATTTACAACCCAAGATTCATCACATATATAAATCTATAAATAAAATAAAGTTTTGTAAGATACAATTTTTTACAATTCTTTTGCTCTCGTATGAAAAATCAAGATAGAAGTATAATTGTCAGAATTAAATTGATAATTAAATTGATAAAGTTATTGGTTTATTAGTTTATTGGTTTAATCGATAAATTATTATTGGTTAAACTGGTAAAATCAATTCTAAGTAAATAAAAAATATAAAATAACAAAAAATTTAATAAAGTGATAATTAGGTCTTTAAAATTTTTGATGTCAAATTAATTAGTCTTTAAAAAAAATAAAATATCAATTTGGTCTTTTACGATATTAAACGGTAGACACATTATATCTCTCTATTAATTTATCATGTAAAATTTAATGGTGATATTTGTATATTCTTACTAATTAATTCTAAATCAAAATCTTCAAAAATTTATTACTTAACTCAATACTCTAAAAGATTTAAAATAAATATCTTCACTGACATTTTAATATGTAAATATAAAGATTAAAATATTTAATACTTATTTATAAAATTAAATTTTATGCTTTGAATTTTAAAATTAAAATTTATGCTTTGAATTTAAAAATAAAATTTAATTTAATTATAACTTATTCTATTATTTTGAATTATCTATCAAAAACTATATTGATAATTATAGTCTAAATTAATTTTTATAAATATTGTTATTACTATTATTATTTTGCATATATAATTATTGACACTTAAGTTTCTTTATTTCAATAATCATCATCATTTTACATTCCTTTCACTGAATCACCGAACCACTAAGAAAAAGAAAGGAAGAGAGAGACCGAGAGTGTGGGTGAGGAGAATCGTGAAACCTTCGAGATTCTGGTCTCGATTTCTGGCGCTCTATAACTCCAATAAAAAATCTAATCCGGTAAAAGTGTTCGTATTTTCCTCTTCTACGCGTTGATGTTATTTTTGTTTGGTGGAAGCTGATGGTAATATAGTTCCTCTTCCTCTTGAATTCGGTTAATAGGAGTTCTAGGAGGCACAGACGATTCTTGACGTTTTTCTCTTCAGCAGCTCGGTCAGAAAGTTTTTCCGAAATTTTTGTTAATTTTGATTTCATACGGAGGTAGAGGATTTTGTTTTGAAATTAATTGTTTTTAAACTATGAATGCCATGGAAGTCTAGTGGGTATTTGTAAATAATTTATGATTGTTTGAAATGATTGAATGGTGAGTTTGAGTTGTGTTTGTGACTGAATTTGATGAATATGTATTTGATTTCTCGATTGAAAAGATGTTGAAAATGGTTCAGTTGGGACCTGAAAAAAGGTGGCTAACCCCGAGTTTTAGGGGAAGTGCTGCCGAAATTTTATAAAAATCTGAGGTTTTATTTGAAAAACTATTTTAAAAAATTTGGTTTTGGAAAATTAAATTATTTGAGATTTATTTAGTTGAGAAAAGGTGTATTCTATTTTTTAAACTAGATTTATTAAGAAAAACATAATGTTTTAAATCCAATTTTGTAAGGAGAGACTTTGTTCTAAGTGTTGTTTTGATTTTGTTTTTTTTAAGAAAAAGAATCTCTGCCACAGGAGAGTAGAGAACAAAGATTAAAGGAATATATTAATTAATGAAGCGTCTGCCACAGGAGAGCAAATGTGACATTGTTTGGGCCTTAGTGCCAAATGTAAAGTGGAGATACCCACACACTGAGAACTGTTTTTCAGATGTACGTTTATTGATTTGGAAAGTCACACTGATGCAGCCTAGCCGTATGACTTATAAGCACACTGATGCATCTGGAAAGCCATATCTGGGACTTGTTCCCGGGTAATGTCGGGAGCGGGTAGGCAACCGACACATGAGCTCATGGCCTGCGTTAGGGATAGACATGCATCATGTTGTTTGCACATTTGCATTTGATTGCACTTGCTTGTTTTATTACTTTGTGATTGTATTGTTTGTCTTGTTGTGACTTGCTTGTACATTGAATTGAATCTCTTGCTTGCACTATTTGTTTGTGAGTGTATTAAAGCGATTACGAGTTGACATTTGACTGAGAATTAACTATGTGGCTGAGAGACAGAAAATGTGACTAGTTTTATATTTAAAATTTGTTTTGAGTTTAGAAATTTAAAGAAAAGTAATTATTTATCTAAAGTAGAAATAAAAGTATTTCCAAAGGGTTAACAAAATAGTTTTACTAAGTAAGTTAATTATTTGCATTAAATTCATTATTTTTACGGCATTCCCATTTCCTACTGAGAACGTGTGGTTTGTTCTCACCCAAAATCTTCCACCCTTTCAATGACACAGGTTCGAAGATTCAATTAGAAGATGCAGATGACTAGTAGATTTACTTGTGATTTCTGTTATTTTTATAGAGTTCCCTCGCCCTTGTTGCTTTAAGTTTTATTTTATCCAGAGGGATAGGTATTGTGCTTGAGTTTTATATTGAATTCATTTGTATGGCAGTTATTATTATTAATAATTGTGTGATTTGAATTACTACAAATAATTTTCTGGTATTTTCTTATAAACTGAAACGCGATATCGACCTAAAGGCTCAATATTAAATAGTAAATAAGGAGAACAGGTTAGTAACTCCTTATTTTTTGTACGATCATAACGTGCTAAAGATTAGGGTGTTACATTATACATTAAACTTTGAATTATATAACTATAAACCAAATAGATCATTCTATTAGTTAGACAAAAATTTATTACGTTAGGCGTCACATAACATAATGACATAGTCAGTTAATATCATGTGTCATAAAATAATCGATTATATTATGTGATGCTAAAATACAATTAATTATTTTATGATACATGTTATATTAATCTGATGATATATCATTCTGTTACGTAATACTTAAGATGACATATTATTATTTATCTAACAAAAGAATCAATTTGACTTATGATTATATCTTTCATAAATTAATATAAATAATAAAATATTTTGAGGACCAATTTAAAAAATATTTTTAAAAAAATTTGAGTATTAACTTAAAAAATAATCTAAATATAATTATCTATCTGTAAATAAAATAGATCTAAATAAAGAATTTAATATAATTTTTTTTGATAAAATACCTTCATTTCGATTTCTGAATTTAAAATCATTTATTATAACAACAAAATCTATACTATTTTAAATAATTTATTACTATTATACCTATTAAATAAATAAAAGAGTGAATTAATCCATTCTTTAATAGATTAATTTAAAACTCTAAACTTTAATAATACCAACCTATTGAAATAATTTTTTATTTTTCACATTTTTTTAAATTTAATAGATAGTTAATGATTATTTTTGTAAATTTGAGTTTTATCTAAAAATTTATTATTAATTAATAAATTATTAGATATAAATAACAAAATTTAAATTTCTATAATTTATTTTAAATAAATAAATGAAAATCACTCGACTAATTTAAATTAATTTATTAGTGGAGTAGTTGTTATGTATAATGATTTATCTCAAGAATGAAACATGCATGAGAGAATTCATAATCAAAATTCACCGCCAACGCCCGCGCACATAAAATTTTGAAAAGCCCAGCGTCTTCAAATAAATATTAAATACCTTGATTGAACATTCACATGATGCATATGTTATATACAATTAGGTAGAGTTTATGGTGTCCATATTTACGGTGGTTATTGTAGTTATACAAGTATTATTATTAAAATAAAATTAATTTTTTTATATTTTAATATTATTTTTTAATTTAAAAGTGTTCACAAATAATAAAAAAATTATTATTTTAATTTTAATAATATTTTTTAAAAAATTATAGCTATCATAACTAACAGTAGCATAGACATTATAATATGCATCAATTAATTATATACATAGGTGATGTTATGGTGGTAAATTACTAAAATGATATTTAAAAATTTATATTGTTGACAAAAATAATTTTAAAAAATATAAATAACAAATAAATTTTCAAAAAATCTATACATACAACAAAAAAATAAGTAATATTAAATATATATCTATAAAAAAAGATTTTAGAAATCAAATTTTACTCTTTTTTTAAATATTATTAAAAAAAAGATTTTTTGTTTTTAAAATTTAATAATCTTATGTCACGTGAATTTTTTTAAAACAAATTTATTGTGATTACCAAGTTCTTTTGAAAAATTAAAAAAAAATTCTAGATGTCAAGTTTTGCTTTAATGTTTTGTGCATTTTTTAATAAATATTTATTTAAATATTATCAAAAAAATTTGGATTAAATGGATAAATTTTTTAATAAATACAAAAGATTTTTTTTGCCTGTTGAAAAAGAGTAAACCACCAAAATAATTCAGAAAGTTCGCATTGCTAACAAAAATAACCGCAAAAGATGCGAACAACAAATAAGCTCTCGAAAGGTTTAAAATGCAACAAAAATAACTAAATATTATATATTCTAAAAAAAATTTAGAGATCAAATTTTGATATAATTTTTTATAAAAATTATTAAAAACATAAATTCTTTTCATCTTTAAAATTTGATAATTTTATGTCAAGTGATTTTTTAAAAAAATTTATTGTGAATAATTTTTTTTTGAAAAATAAAGAAAATTTTGCACCAGATTTTTTAAATAGCTTCTAAATCTTTATTCAAATGTTGTCATAAAAATCTGAATCAAATGAATAAGTCACTTATTAAATATATGAAAATTTTTGTTATTTATGAAAAATATAATATTTATTAGTTACTTTTTGTTGCATTTTCTAATCATTCATTAAGGGCTTATTTGTTGTTCGCATAGTTAAGGATTATTTTTGTCAACGGTATAAAATTTTGGATACCATCTTTATAGTTTATCCTTTAAAAAATTATAATATTTATTGATTACTGTTCATATTCTACCCCAACACAAAAGTCATGCCCAATAAGAATGAAAGGTCAGACCCAAAGGGGAGACCTCTACCATATGCTCGACCTCTTTAAAGAGATCGGACACCGCAAAGGAGTCCAGCTCTACTTGTCCAAGCAAGTAATTGCTTCTGTGAATCTCTCTAACTATCTCTACCTTTTCTTAAAGATAGATCCTAACAAACTCCTCAGATAAGGGAGATAAGGGAAACGGTTATCCATCAATAAAAATAGAACTACTTCAACAAAAGTGGTTAACAACTCTACTATAAATACAATGATACCCCTAGGTATATGTACGTTCTGATCTACTAAAACCTGCCTAAAGCCCTTGTTGACTTAAGCATTGGAGTCTCTTGTAAGTACCACCCCCACCTCCTCACGAGAAACTCGGACGGCGGCACCTCAGCATTGGAACAAGTTGGACGCTGCCTTAGAAGGAGTCTGGGCCTCACGCTCAGGTCTAAATAAACGTTTTAAGTAACACTCTTGGACTCAATCCTTGACAATGGAGGAAGATCATTACAAAGACGATCATACGACATTTGAATCCGAACGAGAGCCTCACCGTGATGAACTCACGCTTGCAATACCTCCACCACGGGATAGAACGCATGGTCCCGATTGAGAAGGGACGTCAAGAAACCCCCAGCCAAGACGAACTCAATCAGAGGTACACCCACCAAAAGATAAAAAACCTCCACATCCAATAGAGATATTAGGTTTAGTCCATGGCCATCGTGGACGACTAGAACATTTGGAGCAGGAAGTTGAACGTCAACAGAAAGCAGAACAGGAACTGCAAAGAGAGGTACGATGGCAAAGGGAGCAAGAACAAAGACAATACTATCTACCCAAGATAACAAAGAAGGCGGAACCTTTGATGACATGTTGACAATTACAGACTGAGACATAAAAGCCACACCTACAAATACAAAATAAACAAGCCATCACTAAAGAGCTCGGCCACATTAAAAATAAGCCAGACAAAAGCAAACAAAAAATGACATCCCTCTTATACTACCGACAATGATTCCATTGGGGACAATACAAACATAGTCAACATTCAGAAATGGATACGGTCCCTCAAAATTTTCAGAAAATGCAGCCAAACATTCAACAGTTCAAAAACACAGCCAAACATTCAACAATAATCTTGATCAGTAAAAAACGGTTCAAAAGGAAAAGGATTTGTGAGCAACAAACAAGGCAACCACAGTTAAACAAGCCCTCAAAGAAATCCTAAATCACAAGTATTAACAACAAAAGCAAAATTTCAACGTCAACGCCACTATTCATGGACTATTCAGAACAAATGCACAACAACAGAGCACAAGATTACTAGCAAAAGTAAAACAAGACACCAACCTTAATGAGATTCCAGAAAAGGAGGGGCACGTCAAGCAACAAATCACGGATGATCAAGATTCTTCCAAACAAACCAAGATAGAGAAAATCTTGAAAAATGGAAAATGGTTGCAAAACAAACAAGAGAGAATTTTCACAATGGAGGAGCAAACGAAGCACTTTTAGAAATGAGAAAAAGAAGAAGAAGAGGAGTACGCAAACATTTTTATAAAATAGAAGGGGAAAAAAGTAATTTCGTGCCCCTCTTTAAATCTAAGCAAGGATTCCAAAGAAATTGTCACGCAAAGCTTGCCCCTCATTCAATGTAGTAATGTTCAAAAATTTGAAACATGTCGAGTACCCAATCTCATGAAAGCTGGGGCACCCGACGAACGAAGTTGAGGTCTCAAATTGCTTGAGTCCAACCTCTTGAAAGTTCGGATGCAAAGCAGGGGCACTGTTCATACTCTAACCCAACACAAAAGTCATGTCCAATAAAGATGAAAGGTCTGGCCCAAAAAGGAGGCTTCTACATACCATATGCTCGGCCTCTTTAAGGAGGTCAGACACTGCAAAGGAGCCTAGCTCTACTTGCCTAAGCAATCAAGTAACTACCTTCGGAAATCTCTCCAACTATCTCTATCTTTCCTTAAAGGCAGATCTTAACGAACTCCCCAGATAAGGAGAACAGTTATCCATCAATAAAGATGGAGCTACTTCAACAAAGTTGGTTAACAACTCTACTATAAATACACTGACACCCCTCAGATATATGCACGTTCTAATCTACTAAAATCTTCCTAAAATCCTTGCTAACTTAAGCATCGGAGACTCTTACAGGTACCAACCCCCAGCTCCTCACAAGGAACTCGGACGGCGGCACCTCGGCACTGGAACAAGTCGGACGCTGCTCAAAAAGAATTTGGACCTCACGCTCAAGCCCAAATCAACGTTTCAGGTAACCCTCAAAAAATTACTTTGTCGCATTATTAAATTATTTAAGAGCATATTTGTGGTTTGTATATTTAAAAGTTTTTTTTGTGAACAAAAAAAATTTTTGGATACCATTTTAACAATTTACAAGTAGTTATACGCTAGCTAGTATCACAATAAATTCGGATTGAGACAATCCTAAAAAATGTTACCTATAATTAAGAAAGCGTTGTATGTCTTTGATCAAAGGCAATATTTTTTAACAAAACGTAACGTTTTTGGAGAATTGACTATACGATAGTTATTTTTTATTCAAGACAAATATAATTAAATTTATTTTTAATATGTATTTTATATTAATAACTGATTTAGTGTTTGTTTGGGTGTCATTATTTTGATAAAAAATGATGATTTTTTAATGAAAAAAGATCTTTTTTTTATTTTTTTAGTGTGTTTAGCAAATTTCTAGTAGTAAAAATAAAAGTACTAGAAAAATAAAAAATATATTTTTTGAGAAGCTAAAATTTACATCTTTGTTTTAAAAAATCTTTTTTTTTAAAAAAGATGTTTTGTAATCATTAATAGACAAAAATATCCTTACCAAAATTTTGAAAAGACATCTTTTATCCCCCTTTCTTTCATTAATGAATATATTACATAAATATTCAAATCATGCAATATTTTAAAATAAAATCTTAATGATTTGATATAAACTATAATCATATATAAAGATAACAAATATACTAGTATCAAAATATAAAAAAGTAAAAAATCTAAAATGATTCACAAATAAAAATATAACATATTCGTCTAATTTTTGTGATATATATATAAAAGGAGGTTGAAAGAATATTATTTTCTGGTATTATTCTTCTACACATTCAACAAGACAACAATTAGTCATCAAGTTCTTTTTTTTTATTTTTTTTCATATTATTATTATTATTTGCTTTTTTTTGCATATTGTTTTCCTCTTCAATTTAGCTTCTTTTATTTTTTTTACTTTTTTTCATATTATTATTATTATTTACATTCTTTTCATATTATTTCCGTCTTCATATTACTTTACGTTATTATTATTTGTTTTCTTTTTTTTTATTATTTTTTCATATTGCTTTTATATTGTTTCCGTCTTAGTATTAATTTTTTATTTTATTTTTTTATCATTTCATTATTATTAATTTGTTATCATTTACGTTATTATTATTTACTTTACGTTATTATTATTTGGTTTTTTATTATTATAGACTTTATTTTTATTTAGGGTATTATTATATTCACTGTTATTGTTTGGTTTCATTCACATTATACATTATAAAATTTGATATAATTTATAATTTATATAATATGACTTCAAAATTAAATCTAAGAAAAAGTTTTAGTTAAGTAAATATTAAAAACAAGAATACAACAAATGAAAGAAAAATAGAAATTGTAAAAACAAAATGAGATGATTAGAATACTGAATTATTTTTTACTATCTATATGAAAAAGATACGAAATAGTAATAGGCCTAATAAATATTTTAATAAAATTAGATAAAAAAATCTACAAAAAAAAATTAGAGAGAAAACAGGATTCCCATATGTATATAGACAACTAAAAAATAGATGGAATGCTCTTAAATTTTATTTTTAATTATGGACTAAATTAGTTGGACAAGAGACTGGTCTTAATTGGGATCATGAGAAAAAAAAACAATGTTAGCTTCTGAATCTTGGTGGACTGATAAAATTAAGGTATGTTAATTTTGCATTATAAAATAATACATAAGTAAATTTTATCTTTAAAATTTAATTATTAGATATCTTTTATATTTATTCTTTTGCATATTTTAAACAAATTAATCCAGAATTTGCTAAGTTTAAGAATGAAGGTCCTAAATTTTTAGATAGGCTTGAACAATATTTCAAGGACATCATAGCTACTGGTTATGGTGCTTGGGCGCCATTGGAAGATTTAAATCCTAAAGAATTTAATAATCAGAACAATGAAGATTTTGAGAGTGGAAGTGACATTAATTATATAAACGAATTTATTGAAGAAGACATTGTTAAATTATACAGTTGTTCAAACCCCTACTAGAGAGAAAAAAAGGAAGACTTCTAGCAAAAAAATTGAGAAACGACTGGAATAACATCCAAATTATAGGATTCACTTGATTGTATTTTAGTTGGTGTGGAGTCAAAAGCTGCAACTAAGAGAGATGATGCTTGTTCCATAAAAAATTGTATCAAGTTGCTATGCAAATTACCTGACCTAGAATCATATAGTCCACAGTTCTATTTGGGAATTAGATTAATGGCTAAGCCACAATATAAAATTTTTTGTATTACATTGAGTGATGATTCTAATCAACAACTTGGATGGCTAGAATCTTTTAAATTGGATGATATGAATCATCTCTAAACTTTATTTTTAAATTTTTTTTCTGCATAAATTCTTATTATCGTTATTGTTGAACTTTAATTTAGTGACAATGTTATAATTTGTGTTTTAATTTTATATTTTGCAACTTTTATTTAATAATGACATTATGGATACTATTTTTTGTTTTGTTATCTTATTTTTTTGTTAATTTAAATTATATAGGATGAGTGATTATAAAACAGATAATGATACTGAATATGAAGAACATGAAAAAGATTATGAATCAGCTGCTATGTTAGTTATCTTTGTGGAGTTGCCAATTATTACTTGCGATATGTCCTCAAATAAGAAAAAAGAACTTCAAAACTATCAGGATATCAATGGCTATCAGAATTAAAGGAAGGGAATGAAATACAATTTTTTGAACAATTTAAAATGAGAAAATCAGTGTTTAACCATTTATGCAATATCTTTATTCTCAAATATAGCTTGAAATCCACAAGAGGTATTAGTGGAGAAGAGATGGTAGCAACATTCTTATACATGCTTGGGCAAGGAGTTTCTTACAAAATATTAGAGGAGCGATTTCAACATTCAAGTGAAACTATATTTTGTCATTTTTATCATGTTCTATCATGTATGAAGAAATTATCAAAAAATATAATTAGACCTATTGACCCTAGTTTTAGATGCACACCTGAATATATTATAGATAATGATAGATATTGGCCATATTTCAAAGATTGTATTGGAGCTATAGATGCTACGCATTGATGAGCGGATAATTTATACGCTTTTTGGCATTGTTTTTAGGTAGTTTTTAGTAAGTTTGAGCTACTTTTAGGGATGTTTTCATTAGTTTTTATGTTAAATTCACATTTCTGAACTTTACTATGAGTTTGTGTGTTTTTCTGTGATTTCAGGTAAATTCTGGCTGAAATTGAGGGACTTGAGCAAAACTCTGAAAATATTTTCTGGCTGAAATTGAGGGACCTGAGCAAAACTCTGATAGGAGGCTGACAAAGGACTGCTGATGCTGTTGGAATCTGACCTCCCTGCACTAGAAATGGATTTTCTGGAGCTACAGAACTCCAATTGGCACGCTCTTAACGGCGTTGGAAAGTAGACATCCAGAGCTTTCCAGCAATATATAATAGTCTATACTTTGTTCGGAAATTGATGACGTAACCTGGCGTTGAACGCCAAGTACATGCTGCTGTCTGGAGTTAAACGCCAGAAAAACGTCATGATCCGGAGTTGAACGCCCAAAACACGTCATAACCTGGAGTTCAACTCCAAGAAAAGACTCAGCTCGTGGATAGATCAAGCTTAGCCCAAACATATACCAAGTGGACCCCGGAAGGGGATTTATGCATCAATTACTTACTCATGTAAACCCTAGTAGCTAGTCTAGTATA
>NC_029772.3:29489310-29489904 GCF_000817695.3 Arachis duranensis | reverse complement strand
TATTAGATATATTCTATTATGGTCTCTCTGAATTTTCGAAAATGTCACTGGACCATTCTGCAGGTGGATCTATTCACCTGAAGAAAACGCCTGAAGAGGTTCAAGAACTCATTGACATGGTTGCAAACAACCAATTCATGTACACCTCTGAGAGGAATTCTGTGAATAATGGGATACCCCAGAAGAAAGGAGTTCTTGAAATAGATGCTCTGAATGCCATATTGGCTCAGAACAAAGTGTTGACTCAACAGGTCAACATGATCTCTCAAAATTTGAATGGATGGCAACATGCATCCAACAGTACTAGAGAGGCAGCTTCTGAAGAAGCTTATGATCCTGAGAACCCTGCCATGGTAGAGGTTAATTACATGGGCGAACCTTATGAAAACACCTATAACTCATCATGGAGAAATCATCCAAATTTCTCATGGAAGGATCAACAAAAGCCTCAACAAGGCTTTAACAATGGTGGACACAGCAGGCTGAACAATAGCAAGCCATATCCATCATCTTCTCAGCAACAGACAGAGAATTCAGAACAAAACACCTCTATTTTAGCCAATGTAGTCTCTGATCTGTCAAAGGCCACTTTCA
>NC_029772.3:29475055-29475383 GCF_000817695.3 Arachis duranensis | reverse complement strand
ACAAAAGGACTGCTGATGCTGTTGGAATCTGACCTCCCTGCACTCGAAATGGATTTTCTGGATCTACAGAACTCCAATTGGCACGCTCTTAACGGCGTTGGAAAGTAAACATCCAGAGCTTTCCAGCAATATATAATAGTCTTCCATACTTTATTCGGAAATTGACGATGTAACTTGGCGTTGAACGCCAAGTACATGCTGCTGTCTGGAGTTAAACGCCAGAAAAACGTCATGATCCGGAGTTGAACGCCCAAAACACGTCATAACCTGGAGTTCAACTCCAAGAAAAGCCTCAACTCGTGGATAGATCAAGCTCAGCCCAAACATA
>NC_029772.3:29474205-29474480 GCF_000817695.3 Arachis duranensis | reverse complement strand
CCTTTTACTTATGTATTTTCAACAGTGGAGTTTCTGCACACCATAGATTAAGGGTGTGGAGCTCTGCTGTACCTCAAGTTTCAATACAATCACTATTACTTTTTATTCAATTCTCTTTTATTCTTATTCCAAGATATATGTTATACTTAACTTGATGAATGTGATGATCCGTGACACTCATCATCATTCTCACCTATGAACGCGCGTGATTGACAACCACTTCCGTTCTACCTTAGGCCGGGCGCATATCTCTTAGATTCCCCAACAGAATCTTT
>NC_029772.3:29416339-29473979 GCF_000817695.3 Arachis duranensis | reverse complement strand
GCAAAAGAATCAAGGGATTCTATTCCAGTAGGAGCGGGAACCAACCGGTGATTAGCCGTACTGTGACAGAGTGCGTGAGCATTAGTTTTCACTGCGAGGACGGGATGTAGCCATCAACCAAGGGTGATGCCTCCAGACGATTAGCCGTGCAGTGACAGCGCATAGGATCATTTTCCCGAGAAGATTGAAAGTAGCCACCGATGATGGTGATGCCCTACATACAGCTTGCCATGGAAAGGAGTAAAGAAGGATTGAAGGAAGAGTGAGTAGTGAAGTAGAGTTTCAAGAGAAGCACAGCATCTCCATACGCCTATCTGAAATTCTCACTATTGATTTACTTAAGTATTTCTATCCCTTTTTATTTTCCAATTATTATTAATTTTCGAAATCCAATAACCAATTTAATCAGCCTAACTGAGATTTACAAGGTGACCATAGCTTGCTTCATACCAACAATCTCTGTGGGATCGACCCTTACTCGCGTAAGGTTTATTACTTGGACGACCCAGTACACTTGCTGGTTAGTTGAACGGAGTTGTGAACTATGGTATTGGTATCATGTTTTTGGCGCCATTACCAGGGAATGAAAAGCAATGAATTTTGCAAAATGGAATAACAAATGAATCACAATTTCGTCCACCACGCATATAGCAATTCATGTTCATCAATATGAGCAAGTGCGATTTATTGGTAGAAAAGAAAATACTACAACAAATATAATGGTTATATGTGATTTTAATATGTGTTTTACATTTATATGAGGTGGTTGGGAAGGCTCTGCACATGATACAAGAATTTTTATGAAGGCTCTTCGAACAAAATAGCTAAATTTTCCACATCCACCAGAAGGTTATTAGTTATCTCATTTAAGTTTATTTTGATGTTACATTCATTTTCATGCTAATATCTGACTTATTTTTGTATATTTTTTAATGTATTTCAGGTAAATATTACTTAGTTGATGCTGGTTATTCAACTTTTAAGGGATTCTTAGGACCTTATCGTCATACAAAGTATCATATTCTACAATTTAGACTAGTACAAAACTTTAGATCAAACAATAAAAAGTTCAACTATTATGATTCAAGTTTCAGGACAGTAATTAAAAGGACTTTTGGAGTATGCAAAGCAAGATGGAAGATATACTACAAATATGCTATTAAGAGCCAAATTTAAAACCCAGCGTGATATTATTATTGCATGTTTCACCCTTCATAATTTTATAAGAATGATGGATTCTGATGACATAAGTGTTTTACAAAAATTTGAAGATATTGTTTCATTACAAGCCAATAGGGGTGCACAGACCCGGCCCGGCCCGGTCCCGAACACTTTAGGAACTAATTTGGAGTGATTTCATCGGGTTTAGGGTCGGGTACGGGTCTCAAAAATAGACCCGGTCATTATTTCGGGTCGGGTCCGGGCCATAGCTCGGGTCACCCGAAGTCGGCCCGGTGGCCCGATCATCATACACAATTAATATTTTGTGTTATTAGTCATTATAAGACTATAAGTTAATGTTTTATGTTTAGAATGCATAAGATTTTAGACTAATACATAAGATTGTGTTATTTGTATTGATTTAAATATTTGGTATTATTAGACAATATTAGTATTGATTGTGGTTATGCTTTAATATTAATTGTGGTTATGCTTTAATTTTGAAGAATGGTTGGTTCTTGTTATATTTTTCTAAGTGAATTTTACCATGTTAACTAATGGTTGGAGCCTTGGAAATTTGGATATTTTTACATGCTAGTTTACAAGAAGGTATCAATGTAATGTAATGTTAACGGCCCGATTTTCACTCGGTTTTCACCCGGTATAATTGTGGCCCGAAAGTGTATTGGTTTCATCGGGTCTAGGGACGGGTTCGGGTCTAATAAATAGACCCGGAGTATATTTCAGACCGGGTCTGGGTCACATCAAACCCGGCTTCACCCGACCCATGTGCACCCCTACAAGCCAATAAAAATGATGGTACTATTGTAAAAAATGATTCAACAAATTCTGAAATTAATAAATAGGAGAAACTAACACAAGAAGATATTCGGACAATGAATAATAAACTCTTTTATAATTGGATGTCTTTTTAAGTAATTTTATTATTATAAATATATTTTTGTAATTTTGTATCCAAATAATAACATCTTTTAAATAAGTACTTTTAAAATAAAGTATCAAAACATAAAATCACTTTTACTTTTATAAAAAATCTTTTTTAAAAATAGCGTCCAAACAAAACCTTAATATACACCTAATATGATGTATATTTCTTTTCCTGAAAAATAATGCACTTCATTAAATATACATGGAAAATTTTAGAGTGCCTAACCCATTGGTATTCAAATTGCCTAAAAGGGGAGAGTAACTGTATGATAGATTCCATTTTTTATTTGAGAAGTGTTACATATACAAGTCATTTTGGTTTACAAGTCATATAAGTTGGGCCAAACTCTACCTATAAGAGGGTGTCAACACGCGCGCTACTCAATGGTTTTCATAGCGCGCTTCGTGTTTCTCCTCCTCCTCCTCCTCTTTCTTCTTCTTCTTCTCCTTCTTCTTTGCGTTTCTCCTCCTTTTTCTTCACGTATTTCATCTTCATCGTCGTTTTTTTTATTACTGTTGTTGTTGCTGCATTTTTTTCTCTCCTTCTCTTTCTATTAATTTTGCAACATCATGTATTTTTTTTGTTTGATTTTTTCTCCCAAAAAGAATTATGAGAATATGAAATAAGAAGAAGAAGAAGAAGCAGCAGCAGGAGATGAGAAGGAGGAAGAAGAAGAGTTTTGAATTATGCAGAACTTATCAGCATACACACCTCGAAAATTCTTAAACAATACACCTAAATATCTTCGTGTTACACCCAAATTCGGTGCAAATACAGAAAAATATTTCCTCTAATGCTGCATTTTTTCTTTTTTTCTTATTTTTTTTCTTTTAGTTGAACGAATGTAAGTTCATCCTCTTCCAAGTAATTTTGTACCATTATGTCTTTCTTCTTCTTATTTGTTTGATTTTTTTGTTTTTATTCTTGTTAAAAGAGTAAAACAAGAAGAAACTTGAGAGGATAAAACAAGAAAAAAATGAATAAAAAAAATGATGATGATGACGATGAAAAAGAAGAAGAAGAAGCAGCAGAAGATGAGGAGGAGGGAGAAGAAGAATTTTGAGTTATGCAGAACTTATCAGCACACATACATAAAAAATTCTTAAACAATACACCTAAATATCTTCGTGTTACACCCAAATACAGAAAAATATTTTTTTAATGCAGAAATTTTACATTACATTCATTTCAAACCATCAACGATAAACAATAATTTTCACAAACAAAAATAACATTATTCACCTACAGAATCATATACTACTAACGAAAATATTAACTAGAATTGAACCATACCTCAACCACTTGATTGGATTCAAAATAATTAATTTCATTATGGTTTAATTGACAATCTGAATTTGAATTATTTATTATCTTCAACAACGAGATAACTGATGATGGAGGAGAAGGAGAAAAAGAAAAAAGGAGAAGAAATTCCAATGAAAAAAGAAGGAGAAAGAAGAGGAGGAGGAGGTGTTGGTGAGAGAGTAAAACAAGAAAAAACTTGAGAAGATAAAATAAAAAAGAAAAGATGAATAAGAAAAAAAGAAGAAGAAGATGGTGATGATGATGGAAAAAAAGAAGAAGAAGCAGCAGAATATGAAGAGGAAGAAGAGGAAGAATTTTGAATTATGCAGAACTTATCAGCACAGATACACAAAAAATTCTTAAATAATAAGCCCAAATATTTTCGTGTTACACCCAAATATCTGTGTTACACCCAAATTTGCTGCAAATATAGAAAAATGTTTCCTTTAATGCTGTATTTTTTCTTCTTTTTTTTCTTATTATTTTTTTTAGTTGAACGAATGTAAGTCCATCATCTTCCAAGTAATTTTGTACTATTATGTGTTTCTTCTTCTTCTTTGTTTATTTTTTTGTTTTTATTCATGTTAAAAGAGTAATAAGAAGAAATTTGAGAAGATAAAACAAGAAAAAAAAGATGAATAAAAAAAGAAGAAGAAGATGATGATGATGATGAAAAAGATGAAAAAGAAGCAGCAGAAGATGAGGAGGAGGGAGAAGAAGAGGGTTGAATTATGCAGAATTTATCAGCACACATACACAAAAAATTCTTAAAAAATACATCTAAATATCTTCGTGTTACACCCAAATTTACTGCAAATACAGAAAAATATTTTCTTCAATTCAGTTCTTTACATTACATTCAATTCAAACCATCAGCGATGAAACGTTATTTACCTACAAAATCGTAAATTACTAACGAAAAAATTAAAGAAAAAAATAACGTAGAAGAAGAAGAAGAAGAGAACGTGCAGTAACGACACAAAGAAGAACGTGCGCGCGTTGATTGAAAAATCTATTAAATTAGGAAGCGCGTGAAATCGAGGTGTTAGAAGAGGTGCATCTAACGTAAAATAGAATATATAGACTTATATAACTTATATGGGTAAAACGCTTGTATGTAGAAGATTATTTTTTTATTTTTATATTAAATAGTTAAAAAATTAGACATCACGTCCTATACATATGAGGTTGCAGCTACATCAACAAGGTTGACTTGCACTAATACAAACGGAAAAGGAAAAAAAAAATCTTATTTCATGTAAGAACTAATAAATAGCTACGTGGTTTCAAATTGACTGTTGAATGTGTAAATAAAAAATATCATAAAAATATTATTTATAAATAGAATATATTAACTTATATTATTGATATGGATAAAACGCTTGTATATAGAGAATTATTATTTTTTATTTTTATATTAAATAATTAAAAAATTAGACATCACGTTCTATACATACCGAGCTGCAGCTACATTAGCAAGGTTGACTTGCACTAATAGAAAAGAAAAAGAAAAAAAAAATTATTTCATGTAAGCACTAATAAATAGCTTACGTGGTTTCAAATTGATTGTTGAATGTGTAAATGAAAAATATTATAAAAATATTATTTATATATTAAAATGAATCACAAACAATAAATATTATATATATAAATTTATCCTTAATATATATTTTATATTTTAATATATATTATATACTAATAATTAATTGGATTAAGTATGATTTTGGTTTTTAACGTAGAGATTAAAAATTTTTTTTGTTCCTGATCTTTTTTTACCTATAAAATAGTCCCAAAGGTTTAACTTAGTTTTAAAACCGTCATTCAAACCAAAATACTCATTCTCTTTCTTCTCCAAAATCAAGCAGAAGTAGAAGTAGAAGCAGAAGCAGAACTAGAACTAGAACAAAAAAATAACAGCAATAAAACAATGTAATAAATATTAAAAAAAATAGATAATGGATCAATAAATCTGTATAATGAAACAATGTAATCAAGCAGAAGCAAGAACAGGAGCAAGAGTAGAAAAACAACAATAACAATGAAACAATGTAATCAACTAGAAGAAGAAACAACCAGAAACAACAATAATCAGAAATCAACAACATAATAAAAGCAGAAGTAGAAAAAGAATGAAAGCAGAAGTAAAAGCCGGCGAGCCACCTGATCCACTCTTTTTTCTCTTTTCTTTTTCCTCTCCTCTTTTCTCTTATTCTCTGTTCACTATAACCTGGCCGATCCGCCATTACAGCGCTGCCACCCTTTTCTTCTTCTTTCTTCGTGCTACCCTAGTGTCACCGTCACAGCACAAAGCTCTCTTCTCCTCCCTCGACTCACCTCCAGTTCGCGCCATCTTCTTTGAGCACAACCATCACCGCCAGCCTCTCCTCCACCCACCATCATAAAACCACCGAAGCCTTCTCCTGTTCTTGCCTCGAACCAGAACCCACCACCATCGAGCACCTCTGCCGAGCCCAGAGAAGCAGCGGCGAGATCTAGCGACCAAACGACGACGAGCAGTGGCGGCGATGAGGAGCAGTGGTTGCGGATTCCCTTCCTCTTTCCTTTTCCACCTTCCATTTCCCCCTCTTCTTCCCTGACACCCCCCTGCGTGATTCCCTTTCCCTGTTCCCCAACCCTTTAGCCTGTTTTTCTTTTTTTTCTTTTATATTTTTTTAATTAAGGGTAATTTTGTAATAAAAATTAAAATTTTGGTAAAAAGACGATTTTTAAATTAAGTTAAACTTTCGAGACCATTTTGTAGGCGAAAAAAGGAAGAGACAAAAAATTTTGGTCTATATGTTAGGGATCAAAATCATACTTAACCCTAATTAATTTTAATAGTGGATTTTAATCTACAATTAGCATGATTAAAAATATTATTATAGGAAAATATATATCGCATTAGTTGTGATAAAAATTTAAGATATGAGTATAAGGATTGTGTTACTTTTATATTGTAATTGAAATAGAAATTAAAATGCTCTTTTAGATACGTGGAGCTTAAGAAAACAAGAACAATTATTTAATAATGACTAAACATTATTATTTTGGGTTAAAAGTCCAATTATGTGTGTGATTAATTTGTTTATTGTGAAAAAAATTATAGAAAACAAAACAAGCCCAATACTAAGCTTATAAGGCCCAACAATCGTTCAGGCCCATAAGCACTCAACTCACTTATTCATAGCCCAAGGAAATAGTTGCTGATCACTAACCATAACAACACATTTCTATTTGAACCAAAGCTAATATAACCGAACTCAATCTTTCTCTTCTCTCTTCTCTGATCTCTATCCACATGATTACTTCCAAGAGTAAGAAGAAACGATAGCTCTAATTAGGACTCAAATCAAGAAGAAAAAGTGATTATCAAAAAAAAAAAAAACAAAAGAATAAGAAGAAGAAAGAGAAAGGCTAAGGAAAAAAGCAAATCCCCAATTCATTGAGATTGAAGAACGAGAATGCATAAGAGAATAGAATCAGACATATTGAAATAGAAACAGTAATATTATTAATCCATGAGAATCAGTAGAGCTCCTAACCCTAACTTAGGAGGTTAGTTGCTCATAGCTTACAAAAAATAATAGTGAAAGGTTCGAATAAGCAAAGATCAAAAGTCAAAAGGTCCTGAACAAATGTGATCTTTGTTCTATTTATACTAATCTAATAATGAAAAAAATACAAAAATATGATAGACTATACTTAGAGGTGCAAAAATTCACTTTTTGGGCCCACTTGGTGAGTGTTTGGGCTGAGCTTGGGGTGACTCCACGTGTTGGGACTCCTCTTAGGGTGTTAGACGCCAGGCTTGCTCCCTTTTAGGCATCCAAACGCCATCTTGGTCCTTCTGGGGCGTTGAAACACCAAGCAGAAGGTCAGATGGACATTCAATGCCTGTTTTGGGCCTTCATTTCCAAAGATAAGTATAAACTGTTATACATTTCTGAAAAGCCCCAAATGCTAGCTTTCCAATGCCATTGAGGGCACATCATTTGGACTTTTGTAGCTCCAGATATCCTCGTTTGAATGCATAGAGGTCAGAATTTGACATCATTTACATTCCTTTCTCTGTCTCTGAATTAGGCTTTCTCAAAACTTGCCAGAATCACCCAAAAATCACCTAAAAATATAGAAAAAATACAAAAACTCAAAGTAGCATCCATAAAGTGATTTTTGCACAAAAACCTACTAAAACTTAATAAAACTTAACAAAATATAACAAAAATACTATAAAAATAATGTCAAAAAGCGTATAAAATATCTGCTCATCAGGTATCAAGGTGAAAAACAACAAAAAAGATTTGGGATAAACTTCAAGTCACTTATGATGGCATTAAACAAGTAAAGGAAATAAGGATCAACATGCTGAGGAAAGAATATAAGATGTTTACTATAAAAGAAGGAGAAACCATCGATGAATTGTTTGAGAGATTCTCAGTCATCATCAATAGCTTGGATGCTATGGGGATGACTCACACCAAACAAGTGCTAGTGAGAAAAATACTAAGAAGCCTTACCAAAGAATGGGAAACAAAAGCAACTGTCATTGCTGAGAGTGGTAACCTAAAATATATATCATATGATGAGTTTGTGATATTTGGGGCCTCTGAAAGTTTAGCCCAGTGTGCCATGCCTTTGGACTGGCATGTGGCACGCCAACTTCCTTGTCTATGCCATAAGGGCGTGTGGCACACCCACTATTCTAGCGTGTTGCGCACCAGCTTCTTTTCTTCCTGAAAGGTGCTTTCTTTATTGGTTCCCTTTGCTCGTGCTTTTCTTCTCTTTTGCTATCATTCACCTACAATTAACAAAAAATCAAAGCACTCAAAGTACCACTTGAATAATGTATAAAAGCACATAACTATCAAGAAAAAGTTATCAATTCTCTCTAAAAAATATCAAAGAATAGTACTTAAGATGCTCATCCATCACAACAGTAAACTTGAGATTTTGCTTGTCCTCAAGCAAACAAAGAATCATGCATTCAACATTAAAGAGTTTAAGCTTAAAATCCAAGGGTGAATGTTAGCAAATAAAATGGTTTTGGTTAGCCATTTCACTTATTTACAATACAACACAAATGGTTATTGTTCATACCCCGGGTCGCATTTCGGACAACGCGACCAACCTCTTCGGATCAGGTTCCCCGACCTCTTTATAAAGAGTTCAGCCAAATCGACTATAGGGCCCAAACAGGCCCGAACTAAGGGACACGACCCAAATTTAAAAGTGGCCAAGGCCTAGAAAGATAAGGGCGGTCCTCCTTGAAAATAAGCTAGCTTCACCTAAAAGATAAGATAAGATAACTATCTTATCTCCAAAAAAGGTCATTCCACACTACTATTAATATACTGGAGCACCCATGTATAACTCATACTCTGATTCTACTAAAAAATCTGCCTAAAGCCCGTGCTAACTTAAGCATCGGAGTCTCTGACAGGTACCACCACCCTCCGGTGACAAAGGATCAGCAGCACCACCAAGTCCAACAAGTCGGATACATCGGCTCTGGCCACCGTCATAGATCTCATCCGAGATCGACCTACATTTTCAGATAACCTTCGAAACATTGGTGCCGTTACCGGGGATCCTGGAAGTCATCCCATCATGATGGCAGACAACCTTGACAACGACCACGATTCCGATCTAGAGAATAGAACACTGCACAAGAACGCGGACAGCACACCAAAAGATGCATCTCAACCAAATAAGGACAAGAATTTGCCAAATACAGAAATCATGGAGACCCTATAAGTTCAACAAGATCGTCTCAAACAGCTCAAAAAAGAGGCCGAACACCAACGGGAAGCCAAGAGGGACCTTCGTAGAGAAACCAGACGACGCCAAGAGCTAGAGGACAAGCTCCTAAAGCTCGTAGCTGATCTCAAAGCTAAAACCATTCAATCCAATCACAATGACAGCTCCCACAAGGATCAAGATCCCTTCACCAAAGAAATCATGAAAGCAAAAGTTCCAAAGGATTTTAAAGCTCCCGACATGACCCCATACGACGGTACTTCCGATCTAAGCCATCATCTCAGCAATTTCAGAAGCAGAATGTATCTCACCGATGTCTTGGACGCTATTCGATGCAAAGCCTTTCCAACTACCCTAACAAAGACAGGAATCAAGTGGTTCGACAGTTTGCCTCCTAGATCCATTACAAGTTTTGACGATTTAGCCAAAAATTTCTTGCTAGATTCTCCATCCAAAAGGATAAAGCCAAACACGCCCCAATCTTATTAGGGATCAAGCAAGGAGACCGAGAGAGTTTTCGTAACAACATGGAAAGATTCAACAAAGCATGTATGGACATACAAAGTTTTCCAACGGAAGCAGCCATCATGGGTCTCATCAAGGGCTTGTGAGAAGGACCTTTTAGCCACTCCATATCAAAGAAACATCCAACGTCTTTAAACGAGGTACATGAGAGGGTAGAAAAATACATTAACATGGAGGAGAACTCTCAACTCAAGGAGACCTCAAAACCTGGATACTCCTACCTATCTCGAGATAAGGACAAAAAGTCCAAGAAGAAAGAAGACCAACACGGAGAGAAGACTAAAAAATACCACAATTACACCCTCTTCGGGTATCTTTTGTGGACGTTAACCAAGAAATATGCCACACAGAGAAGATCCCACCACCTCGCCCAATCAAAAGCGAAAAAGGAGGAGGAAATCAGACAGAATACTGTGAGTACCACCAAATTTACGGACATCCTACTGATGTTAGGATTTTTGCTAGTAAAGAATTTTACAAAAATAGTCGCGTTGTAGATATAGATTCTAAACCAACAGAAATCCCTTCGTGCAAACATTTTGGTTGTCACAAGTAACAAACCCCTTTGAAATTGATAACCGAGTATTCAAACCTCCGGTCGTCTTCTCAAGGAATTGCAGGGAGGTATGTTCTTATTATTAGCTATGAAAAAGGTAAAATTGGGGATTTTAAGAATGAGGAATGAATATGACAAGTAATTTAAATGACAATTAAAATAAATAAATACTGTAAAGCAAACTTTTGGCAAGGTATGAGAAATTGGAAGTCCAGACTTAGTTATTCTTATCAATAATAATGAAAGTTGAATCTTAATTCCACTTAGTTAACCTTTGCTAAAGCAAAGGAAAGTCAAGGGACTAATTAGTTAGACCTTCGGATCCTATTTATTTCCTAAGAAAAGGTTGGGATTATTGAAGTTCAGTTCAATTAGCAAGATAACAATTATCAATTATGTTGAGCTAAGATAACTCCTGAGTTACTGATTTCTTGACCAAGACTAAAAAGGGAAAAGTAAATTAATTCTGCTGGAATGAAAATATCTTCAGATTGGAAATAATCAATGGCATAAATAAAAGAAGGCAATATTAAACCGAAATATCTCAAGTAACATTAAATAAAAAAATCATAACATGAATGTAGCATAAGCCAAATAGGCAACATAACTAATACAAGCAAGCATTAATGGTATCTGAAAATAAGAGATAACTGTCAAGCAAAAGAACATTGAACCTAGTAAAAAGATAATCCTTGAAGCAAATAAAATCCTAAATCTAAATCCTAATCCTAAAGAGAGAGAGGAAAGAACCTCTCTCAAAACTAAATCTAAATCATGGAAAGTGAATTATGAAAAGTATGATCATGAATGGATGCATTCCTCCACTTTATAGCCTCTAATCTGTGTTCTTTGGGCCGAAACCTGGGTCAGAAACAGTCTAGAAGTCACTTCCAGTGCTTTCTGGTCCGTACAGGTCGTGGCCAAGTGACGCGGAGGCGTCATCCACGCGTCCGCGCGGACTGCAGTTCGCAGATGCGATGCGGGCGCATCATTCACGCGTTCGCATCGCCTAACTTCGAGGCAACTATGGCAAATTATATATCAAATCGAAGCCCCGGATGTTAGCTTTCTAACGCAACTAAAACCGTGTCATTTGGACCTCTGTAGCTAAAGTTATAGCCATTTGAGTGCGAAGAGGTCAGGTTGGACAGCTTAACAACTTCTTCAACTTCTTGTATTCCTTTCACTTTTGCATGCTTCCTTTCCATCCTCCAAGCCATTCCTGCCCTATAATATCTGAAAACACTTAACACACATATCAAGGCATCTAATGGTAATAAGAGAGGATTAATAATAAGCAAATATAAGATTAAGGAAGCATGTTTTCAATCATAGCACAAAATCAGGAGGGAAAATGTAAAACATGCGAATTGTATGAATAAGTGAGTAAAGAGTTGATAAAAACCACTCAATTGAGTATAAGATAAACCATAAAATAGTGGTTTATCACCTACCAATGAGTGTTTTGACTTAAAGAATGTCATAGAGAAACTAGCAAGATAGGGACGACTAGATAGGTACTTAGCCAATAAATCAGACGAACCTAGGAAAAGGAGAAGAGATGAAGAGGTCGGACGGATTGAGCAGCCACCTCACACTCTAGAGAGACATGTCCATATGATAAATGGAGGATTCACAGGAGGAGGGATCTCTAAGTCATCTCTCGCAAGAGGCACCTTAAAGATGTATATCATGTTGGGGAAGGAGAGAGGTCGTCCGACCTCCCCCCATCACTTTTTCCGAAGAAGACGCAGCAGGCATCATGGTCATTACTATCATATTGGCTAATGCCAACCTCCATCGTACGCTAGTAGACCAAGGAAGCTCCGTAGATATCTTATTTAAATCCACCTTCGACAAACTCGGCCTACAAGATAAAGAGCTAAGAGCATATTCGAACAACTTGTTTGGATTGGGAGACACTCCAATCCAACCACATGGATATATTTCACTACATACAACCTTTGGAAAGGGATCCCGATCATGAACACTCAATATAGATTACATCATAGTCAATGTGAGCTCCGCCTACAATGCCCTAATAGGTCGGACAACATTGAATCAGCTCGCCACATTAGTTTCGACTCTACACTTATGCATGAAGTTCCCAACGCCAGAAGGGATCGCCGTGATAAAAGGAGACCAGAAAATTGCACGACGTTGTTACAACAAAAGTCTGAACCTTAGAGGCAAAGGAGAGGAAATCAACACTATCGAACTTGGGGGAGTTCGAGGATGGGAAAAACTTCGTCCACAACCTGAGGGTGAGATCGAGGAAGTCCAGATCGGAGATATCTGATAAACCACTATTTTATGATTTATCTTGTGCTAATTTGAGTGGTTTTTATCAAGCCTTTACACACTTATTCATACTATTTGCATGGTTTTACATTTTTCCTTCCTAACCATGTGCTATGATTGAGAACATGCTTCTTTGGCCTTAAATTTTCTATGTTTAATCCTCTCTTATTACCATTCGATACCTTGATATGTGTGTTAAGTGTTTTCAGAGATCACAGGGTAGGAATGACTTAGAGAATGGGAAGGAAGCATGAAAAAGTGGAAGGAATACAAGAAACTGAAGGAACTGCTAAAGCTGTCCAGCCTAACCTCTTGGTACTAAATCGACTATAACTTGAGCTACAAAGATCCAAATGATGCAGTTTTAGTTGCGTTAGAAAGATAACATTCAGGGCTTCGCAATGATATATAATTTGCTACAGTTTCCTTGAATATAGGCGACACGCATGCGTGGATCATGCACACACATGACCTGGAGAAAACTCAATCCACACGTACGCGTGGACGACGTGTACGCGTGACTTTGCCGCGTGCTGGATGTATCAAAAATTGCTGGGGTGATTTCTAAGCTATTTTTGACCCAGTTTTTGACCTAGAAAACACAGATTAGAGGCTAAAAGTGGGGGAATGCATCCATTCATGGGGACGATATTCATTTTTCACAATTTTAGTTTTAGATGTAGTTTTTCTAGAGAGAGAGAGAGAGGCTCTCTCCTTTCTCTTAGGTTTTAAGATTTAGGATTTCTCTTAGGTTAGGTTTACTTCTTCTTCATTCCAGGTTCAATGTGCCTTTATTTTGGTTTCTCTTCTATTTTTATTTATTCTATTGCTTTGATTTATGAATTCTCATGTTAGATTTGATTTTATATGTAATATAATTTGAGGTATTTCAGATTTATGATTGCTTTCTATTATTTATGATATAAATAATTTGGATTTTTCTCTCTTTGGCTTTGGTTGAGTAATTGGTGACACTTGAGTTATCAAACTCGGTGCTGATTGAAAATTGGAATTTGCTGATTGATTTGGATTCCTCTAACGCTAGTCTTTCCATAGAAGTTGACTAGGATTTGAGGAATCAAACTGATTAGTCCACTTGACTTTCCTTTATTTAGTAAGGGTTAACTAAGTGGGAGTAATAAACAATTCTCATCACAACTGATAAGGATAATTAGGATGGGATTTCCAGTTCTCATACCTTGCCAAGAGTTTTTCTAGTTATTAATTTATTTTCTTGCCATCTAAATTCCTTGTTCAAACCTTTCAAAAACCCAAAAGATACTTTTCCATAACCAATAATAAATACACCTCCCTGCAATTCCTTGAGAGACGACCCGAGGTTTGAATACTTCGGTTATAAATTTTATTGGGTTTGCTTTAGTGACAAACAAGATTTTGTACGAAAGGATTCTCTGTTGGTTTAGAAACTATACTTACAGCGAGAGCTTATTTGTAAAATTCTAGACCACGCAAGAATCCGTTCGTCAAAATGGCGCCGTTACCGCTGAATTGCAAATGTGTGCCTTATTATTGGTTATTGTAAATATTTTCTTTTTACTTATTTGTTAGTTTTAGGACTTAGTTGCGTATCTTTGTTAGTTTTTTATTTTCTTTTCTACTATGAACTCTCACCCATGTCGCTATGAGTTTGGTTCCAATGTTGTTGTAGGGAATGTGCGCTATAATGAGAACAAGCATCAAGGTTGGAACAATCAAAGATGGGAGGAGCCAAAAGGATTTGATCAACCCTCTTAGCAACAACCCCCTCCAATATACCACGAGCACCAATCATTCCTTGATGCATACCAAGACAATGACTATGGTGCACCTTTACGTGACACTCAATACCCACCACGACATGTCTATGAACCCCTTCCTCAACATAGCTTTAAACCACCATACTCACAAGTCCCTTTCCACCATTCACCTCCATATGACCCTGATCCTTATCCACCACACCAACCACCATATGAACCATACCCAGAACCACCACCTCAATATTCACCATCTCCATATCCTTACCAAGAAGAACCACCTTCCTACTATGCACCCTTTCTCCAAAATAATGAACCCTCCTATCCACCCCAACCTCCACTGGATGACAACACCCTTGGTGCTATTTACCAAAGGCAAAGAGAGCTTCATACCACACTTGCCTCTATCACTGGTCTCACCTCTAAACTCCAAAATCTTATATCCCGCATAGACCACTCCTCTACCTCCAATATTCAACCCTCAAGCTCTAGTGCACTTTCTTTTTAACCACATAATGATCTCTCCATCCCATCACCACCATCCATGGAAGAGCACCCACATTCATCAATCCAAGAGCAAGATGATCCCAATTATACTATGGACATGGAACAAGAGAGAAGGGATCGTCTTAGGGATGCAATCGCGATGAATCGGTTACACGTGACCTTTCCAGAGGAGCAAGAGGAGGCCCAAAATGTGGAGGTAGGAGAGACCCTTGAAGATAAAGGAGTAGTTGAAGGGAGTTGTCATAGAAAGGAAATCATCAAGGAGGAGTACGATTTTATGCTAAAACAACTGGAGGAAGCCGTAATTATTGAAGAGAAAGAAGAGGTTGCAGACTTAGGAGATGCTAAACCTCCATTGGAAAGTCCAGTCATAAAGCCTCCTTCCAAAATGTTTGATGTTGATGTTGAGGAAGGTGTATAACCTCCGAGGAATATCATGGTTGAAGACTTTGCAGAGGTTGATCAAGAGATGGAGATTAAAGAAGAAGAGGCACAACCTCCCATGCCCTTGGTAAGCAATGAAGAAGAGATTGAATTGGAAGAAAGCTACCAAGAGGAAGATGTTGAAATTGAAGAAGCCTGCACAGAGGTGAAAGTTGTCAAGGAAGAGCTCAAGGGAATGGAGCTTGAAATCACCTTGCCAAAGCTGTTGGAGACCTCTCCCCCAAAGCCATTACCATCCAATACAACATTCAACTGGGTAAAATTCATACCCTTAACTTTTACTCTTCTACTTGAATATGGGCTACTTGAAACAGATGGTCAGCTTAGAGTTCTTTGTAGTTTTAAGAGTAAGAGGGAGATGGTTAGTAGTTGGCAACACAATCCTGGGTTCATTATGGCTGGGAGCTCAAAGTCTAAATGAAAGGGTTGGTGTAGAGCTCAGATGACTGGGTCTAGGAAGCTGTTTGGATGCCTTAGTGAGAATTCGGATTGTGTACCACCCGGATGGAATCATGATAATCAACTTGAAGACAGGTATAGAATCAAGATTTGGGATCCAGGAATGCATGAGGATCAATTTTGGGAGCTCAAAGCTTGTGACAAACTCCATCAAAGCTTGAGGAATTTACTTAGAATAGATAGAGCTTTATGGAAGTCCAAGCATTGGTGGAAATTTCAAGATCAGTTCAAGCACAAGCCACCATGACAAGAAGCTCACCAAATGTCTAACTTAAGGACTTTAACTAAAAGGGCTAGGTGGGAGACAACCCACCATGGTATAATAATTCCTTTTATTCCTAGTTTATTTTATTTTAATTTTACTAGTGTCATTCATAATGTTTGCATTAGCATTTGCATACTGCATTTTGCATTTTGCATAATAAAAAAGGGGCAAACCACGCGTGCGCGCAGTGCGCGTAGACCAGGCGTGGGCGTCGATTGCAGTTTCGCTCCCCCATCCAACGAACAGAAAGTTACGATGGAATCGTGTGGCTGGTGTGCTCTGCGCACAATTCGACCCACGCACACACGTCTATGACGCGAGCGCGTCAATTTGCCACAAGGGAAAGCCACGCGTACGCGTTAAGCACGCGCATGTGTGGAACTGTGCTAGAGGCACAAGGTCATCCATGCGTACGCGTCGCTGATGCGTGCGCGTCCTTTTTGCTTCCAAGACCACCCACGCGTATGCGTGGGCGAAGCGGACGCGTTGCATGGCGAATACAGTTCTCACGCGCTCGCGTGATGCACGCGCGCGCGTCGCGTCCCGATTTTTCATTCCCTTCTCATTTCTTCCTTCATTCTTCTTATTGCATTTAACAATTTTTCTTTTTCATGCTTACTTATTTATGGTTTCTTTTCCATTCTTTTCTTTTTCTTCATGCATTAATTTTTATATTGGTGTTGGAGCTTTATTAGAGTCTTATATTATTATACTTGAGCTTGTGGATATCATCAAGAGTGATTTGCCAATTAATAATAATTTTTAAATTTTTTACATGCATACCAAGTGTTTGTGAAAAGTCCGTATGGCATTGTGAGTTCTCAATTATTCTGTCCTTCTACTCTAATGCTTGTTTTTCACAAAACCCTTTAAATATTTTTATTAATTAAAATATAATTTTCAATACAAACGTTATTGTTAGTTTGTTACGAGTAATACTACATTTTGGCTTTTGATATTTGATCTACGCTACTCATGCCTTTGCCAGCATGCCAATAAATATCTTGCATTTAATTTCCTCAATTTATCATGCTATATTTCAATTGATGTCCTAATTGCATGGAGTCGCGACCATGTGTTAACGACATTCTTCTTTACCTTGGCATGATTATCACTCGTACTGCCCTCTTCCTTGCCCTATCCCTTTGAATTCATGTCCTTTTTTCTTTCCCCTTTTTAGGATGGCCACCAGGATGGGTACAGAGAGAGAGCCTCTAACAAGTCACCGGCAAGGAAAAAAACAAAAAATCACAAGCACCTTCAACAAATCAGCTGCTCCCTCAGATACTTCAGAGGTTGGACCGACTGGACCGGCAGGCGAAGCGAATGGAGCGCCGTAACAAGCGCCAATTTACATACCTCAAGGAGTTGATTGTTGGCAACCACCCACCTGAGAAAGACCAAAGGACACTCCAGATGCCATCTTACCTACCAGCACCGGGAGCCATGACGGTCCCGATTGTGGAGATGCTGCTACCAGTCCCCCTTTGTTCCTAACTGATGGCACCGAGGACAGTGCCAGGCTTTAAGTGTTGGGAGGTCGGTCAGTACCTGACTTCCGTAGGTAATGTTTCTCTCTTAACACCAACATTTTTAGTTTTTCTTTTGTTAGTTACGATAGATTGCATGTAATAATTGCTTGCATGTATGTTTTGCTTGGTTAAAGTAATGAGTTTCTTTTCAAGACCCTTTTTATAGTATTTCACTAATTTAAGTTGAAACTTTTTTGTTAAACTTGTTAGAAGTTGTAAATTAGAACATGGTTAAAAGCAAAGAACACACAACCTGTGAGACTTGAGCTTAATTACATGGTTACATTATTTAACGATAATATTTTATTCTTGTGTGTTTCATTCTCTATGATTGCAATCTTTGCTTTGTTCCATTCTATATGTCCATTGTTTAGTGTATTTACATGCTTTCATATGATTGAGGCCATCATTTGTTATTAGCTCACTTATCCCAAATAGCCTACCCTTCCAATTATCTTTGTTAGCCACCTTAAGTCTTTTAATCCCCATTTGTTCTATATTTTACCACATCACTAGCCTTAAGCGGAAAAATAATTAATTATCCAATTGAATATTTGATTAGCTTAAGATAGAGATTGTGTGTTAATTAAGTGTGGGGAATTGTGAGAACTTGGGTGGATGAAAGTGTACAGTGTTTCATTGGCAAAATATTGTGAATTTGGGTACCTACTTATGTGAGACCAGAAAAATTAAAAATTCATGTGCATTGATATGTTATGTTTACTTTTATATATAATAATAAATAAATAAATAGGGGACAAAATTACTCCAATGTTAAGTTTAATGAAAGGTCAATGCATATGTGATAAAATCAAAAGAAATATTTGGTACATGAGTATGTAATACAAAAGTGGAAATTATGGGTAGCTAGGCATGATTTTAGAATTACATAAGAATGTATGTGTATGTTAGGTGAGAGCTTAGGTTAGTCAAAGATTCATATTATGGCTCACTTAGCCATACATATATCCTCACCCTTACCTTAGCCCCATTACAACCCTAAAAAGACCTCATGATGTTTGTATTGGTACATTAAATACTTGTTGATTGGTTAGGTAAAGAACAAAGTTTAGAAAGCATGACTAGAGAAGACTAGAGTGGATTACCCTATACACTTGAGTGATTAGAGTGCATATACACCATCAGTGAGGGTTCAATGCTTAATTCTATGTTCCCTGCTTTTATGAGCTATCTTCTTACAAGTTTACTTGTCTTTTATTGTATGATTTGAATTAGTAGAATCTGATATATTTTTGTCTTGAAAAACTTGTTACTTTTGACCAAGTAGACAGAACCATCTTAGCATATAGTTGCATTCATATATAGGCTGCATTTCATGAGTCTTACTTTCCCCCATTCATTCCTTTTGTCTCCTTGAGCTTAGCATGAGGACATGCTAATATTTAAGTGTTGGGAGATTGATAAACCATTATTTTATGGTTTATCTTATGCTAATTTGAGTTTTTTTATCAAGTCTTTGCACACTTATTCATACTATTTACATGGTTTTACATTTTCCCTTCCTAACCTTGTGCTATGATTGAAAACATGCTTCTTTGGCCTTAAATTTGCTATGTTTAATCCTCTCTTATTACCATTCGATGCCTTGATATGTGTGTTAAGTGTTTTCAGAGATCACAGGGTAGGAATGGCTTAGAGAATGGGAAGGAAGCATGCAAAAGTGGAAGGAATACAATAAACTAAAGGAACTGCTAAAGCTGTCCAACTTGACCTCTTGGTACTAAATGGACCATAACTTGAGTTACAGAGGTCTAAATGACATGGTTCTAGTTGCATTGAAAAGCTAACATCTGGGGCTTCGTAATGATATATAATTTGCTATAGCTACTCTAAATATAGGCGACGCGCACGAGTGACTTGGAGAAAACTCAATCCACGCGTACGCGTGGATGACACGTACGCGTGACTTTGTCGCATGCTAGACGTATCAGAAATCGCTGAGGGTGATTTTTGGGCAATTTTTGACCCAGTTTTTGGCTCAGAAAACACAGATTAGAGGCTATAAAGTGGGGGAATGCATCCATTCATGGGGACGACATTCATTATTTACAATTTTAGTTTTAGATGTAGTTTTTCTAGAGAGAGAGAGAGGCTCTCTCCTCTCTCTTAGGTTTTAAGATTTAGGATTTCTCTTAGGTTAGGTTTACTTCTTCTTCATTCCAGGTTCAATGTGCCTTTATTTTGGTTTCTCTTCTATTTTTATTTATTTTATTACTTTGATTTATGAATTCTCATGTTAGATTTGATTTTATATTTAATATAATTTGAGGTATTTCAGATTTATGATTGCTTTCTATTATTTATGATATAAATAATTTGGATTTTTCTCTCTTTGGCTTTGGTTGAGTAATTGGTGACACTTGAGTTATCAAACTCGGTGCTGATTGAAAATTGGAATTTGCTGATTGATTTGGATTCCTCTAACTAGTCTTTCTATAGGAGTTGACTAGGATTTGAGGAATAAAACTGATTAGTCCACTTGACTTTCCTTTATTTAGTAAGGGTTAACTAAGTGGGAGCAATAAACAATTCTCATCACAACTGATAAGGATAACTAGGATGGGATTTCCAGTTCTCATACCTTGCCGAGAGTTTTTCTAGTTATTAATTTATTTTCTTGCCATCTAAATTCCTTGTTCAAACCTTTCAAAAACCAAAAAGATACTTTTCCATAACCAATAATAAATACACCTCCCTATAATTCCTTTAGAGACGACCCGAGGTTTGAATACTTCGGTTATAAATTTTATTGGGTTTGCTTTAGTGACAAACAAGATTTTGTACGAAAGGATTCTCTGTTGGTTTAGAAACTATACTTACAACGAGAGCTTTTTTGTAAAATTCTAGACCACGCAAGAATCCGTTCGTCAATATCCCAGATAAGACAATAAATATTAGGGCGACCTTGAAATGAGACATAAAGGAGCCTTTGATATAATTCCTAAAGAATAATGCTGAACTCTTTGCATGGAAAGCCGCAGACATGCCGGGCATAGACCCCAAACTAATATGCCACAAACTGGCATTATACCCATGATCTCAGCTAATACAACAGAAGTGTAGAAAGCTCGGACCGGAAAGATCCCAAGCTCTGGAAGAGCTGGTACAAGCTCTACTGGAGGCAGGATCATAAGAGAGGTCAAGTACCCACTATGGCTAGCCAACGTTGTCTTGGTAAAAAGGTCAAATGGGAAGTGGCGGATGTGCACTAACTACACTGATCTCAACAAAGCCTGCTAGAAGGATCCCTATCCACTCCCAAGTATCGACACTCTCATGGACGCCTTCTCCGGATACAAGTACCTCTCTTTCATGGATGCTTATTCAGGATATAATCAAATCCCGATGTAGCCACCTGATCAAGAAAAAACCTCTTTCCTAACTCCAAAAGCAAATTATTGTTATGTCGTCATGCTATATAGACTCAAAAACGCAGGAGCTACCTACCAAAGATTGATGAACAAAGTCTTCGTGGAACACATTGGGAAACTAATGGAGGTATATGTAGATGACATGTTGGTAAAAACACAGAGTGAGGAATCATTACTGTCCAACCTCACCAAAGTGTTTGACACCATAAGAAAGCATGGTATGAGACTTAATCCAACAAAATGTACCTTCACAGTAGAAGCGGGCAAATTCTTGGGCTTCATGCTCATGCAAAGAGGAATTGAGGCAAACTTGGATAAATGCTGGGCTATACTCGACATGAAAAGTCCGACCTGTGTCAAAGAGGTACAACAACTCAACGGAAGACTAGCAGCCCTGTCCAGATTTCTAGCTGGGTCAGCCATAAGATCTCTCCCCTTCTATGCTTTGAGTGGATGACGGAGTGCGAGAAAGCTTTCCAGGATTTCAAAAGGTTCCTGGGACAACCACCCATTCTTATCCGGCCACGGAAAGGAGAAGCACTCATATTATATCTCGCAGTAGGAAATTGGGCAATAGCTTCGACATTAGTTAGAGAAGAGGAAGGCGGGAAACAACCCATCTACTTCATCAGCAAGGCCCTACAAGGGGCCGAACTGAACTATCAAAAGATAGAAAAATTCGCCTATGCTCTCATACTTACTTTTCGTAGGCTTCGCCCATATTTCCAAGCTCACACCATTAATGTTCAGACCAACCAGCCTATAAAAGGCATCCTACAGAAGACAGACTTAGCTAGAAGAATTTTTCAGTGGGCAGTCGAGCTATCTGAGTTTGATCTTCAATGTGAAGCTCGGACAGCCATCAAGTCACAGTATTTAGCCGATTTCATCGCTGAATACACTGACACCCCGAGAACTCCTACAAAATGGAACCTCTACGTAGATGGCTCTTCAAATAAAATTGGGAGTGGTGCAGGTGTGATAATAGAAAGAGATCAGGGAACCCAAATCGAACTCTCCTTAAAATTTGAGTTCCATGCTTCTAATAATAAAGCCGAATACGATGCATTACTGGCAGGTTTGAGGCTGGCTAAGGAGGTTAGAGCTCAAAAGCTTACCATCTTCAGTGATTCATAAGTAGTCACCTCGCAAATAGAAGGGAGCTACCAAGCTAAGGACCTGCCATGAAAAAGTACCTGGACAAAACTAAAGAATAACTCGCACAACTCGGGGAATACGAGGTCTACCATATACCTCGGGAACAAAATGCTCGAGATGATGCACTCTCAAAACTAGCCAGCACCAAACCAGGGGCAATAATAGAAGCCTCATCCAGGAAATACTGCAAAGCCCATCAATCTTGGAGGAAGAAAAGATCCTAGCCATATCAGGTCAGGATAAAGGGTGGATGCCCCCATAATTAACTACCTCCAGTCAGAGACACTCCCCACAGACAAGAAGGAGGCAGAGAGGTTAAAGCGAGAAGCACAATACTACACCATAATAGGCGATATCTTATATAGGAGAGGGATTTCAACTCCCTTCCTAAGATGTATATCAACTTCCAATACAAGGGAAATCCTAGAAGAAGTACACAGCGGCATGTGTGGCAACCACTTGGGGGTACGAGCTCTCTCCAAGAAAGTACTTCGAGCTGGATTCTTCTGGCCGACAATACAAAAGGAAGCAGCAAAATTCGTCAAGACATATTCACCATGTCAAAAGCATGCTAACTTCCACATCGCTCCACCCGAAGAACTCATTGGTGTAATGTTGCCCTGGCTATTTGCAAAATGGGGGCTCGACCTTCTCAGACCCTTCCCCCAAGGGCTGGGACAAGTCAAGTTCCTCATTGTAGGAGTAGACTATTTCACAAAATGGATTGAGGCAGAACCCCTAGCCAATGCCACTGCCTAAAGAAGTCGAAAATTCTTATACAGAAATATTGTTACGAGATTTGGGATTTCTCACTCCATCACTACAAACAATGGTACTCAATTCACCGACACAGGTTTCAGAAAATTAGTAGTTAACTTAAAAATAAAGCACCAATTCACATCCATAGAACACTCGCAAGCCAATGGACAGGCAGAAGCCGCCAACAAAGTCATACTAGCCGGGTTAAAACGAAGACTACAGGACGCAAAGGGAGCTTGGGCTGAAGAGCTCCCACAAGTCCTATGGGCATATCAGACAAATCCACACTCCACCACAGGAGAATCACCTTTCCGAATGGCTTATGGAATGGAGGCAATGATCCCAGTAGAGATCGAAAAAGGATCTCCTAGAACAATCCTTTACAATGAAGAGGTAAACTCCCAAAATCAACGGGAAGAACTCGACTTACTTCCGGAAGTCCGAGAAAGAGCTCAGATTAGAGAAGAAGCCTTAAAACGATGAATGGTCTCAAGATATAATCAGAAAGTAGTCCAGCAAAGTTTTGCCAATAATGATCTCATCCTAATCCGAGATAACATCGGAACAGGTCGATCAGGAGAGGGAAATCTAGCAGCTAACTGGAAAGGATCTTACCGAGTTATAGAGGTAATGGGAAAAGGCTACTAGAAGGTGTCCGACATCGAGGGGCAAGAGCTACCAAGGTCATGGCATGCCTGCAACCTAAGAAGGTACTATAGTTAGGAGGTAATAAAGATCTTAGGTCAAGACGCACTCTTTTTCCTAAAAAGGTTTTTTAATGAGGCGCCAAGCCAAGATCTACGAAAGTTACCCAAAGGGTAAATGTCCACATGTATATATTCTTGTCTATATTCCTATTTTTTATTTGAATAAAGTCTTTCAGATTCTTTACAAAGCTTTTCCTTTTTTACCAAGACACATTAATCTGAGCGCAAAAATTCATCACCCGATTACAAAGCTACAGGTCGGCAAAGATGAGAACCAAACTCATCGCCTGATCACGACAAAATCGGCAAGATGAAAGCGATAAAAACAGATTAATGCAAGAAGTTATAAAAAGTAATCCATAGAAAGAGGCCTGACGAGGTCTGAATAAAAATGGATTGCTAAAAATAACTTATGAAGAACCGACCAGAAGAACTCGGACCAAACAAATCAAAGCGACAAAAGTTATAAAAAGTAATCCATAGAAAGAGGCCTAACGAGGTCTGAATAAAAATGGATTGCTAGAAATAACTTATGAAAGACTGACCAGAAGAAGTCGGACCAAACAAATCAAAGCGACAAAAGTTATAAAAAGTAATCCATAGAAAGAGGCCTGACGAGGTCTGAATAAAAAGGGATTGCTAAAAATAACTTATGAAGGACCGACCAGAAGAAGTCGGACCAAACAAATCAAAGCGACAAAAGTTATAAAAAGTAGTCCATAGAAAGAGACCTGACGAGGTCTGAATAAAAATGGATTGCTAAAAATAACTTATGAAGGACCGACCAGAAGAAGTCGGACCAATGAAAGCTACAGATTGGACCGAAAGGAGAAGTCGGACCAACGAAAGCTATAGCTCAGCCCGACAAGAGAAGTCGGACCAGCAAAAAACTACAGATAGAATTGACAAAAAGTGTGCACTAGAAAGGGACATGGTTTAGCCCAAAAAAGCCACAAGGCTATCGAAGTTATCCAGAATAACAAAAAAGCGTTCTAACAGAACACTAAAAAGTTATCGGATGAAGTTAGCCTCAAAAGACCATCTCGCTAAGCACAAGAGGCGGATTAAATGGAGACCTAATCAAGAAGAGGTCGGGCACCAGAGTACCAACACTCTATAAAGATCTACAAAAATGGCAAAGGCACGGACGGTATGGAAATATACACATCATAATAAAAACATTTAAAAGACTCAATGGGCCGCTTAAAAGGCAAGCCTTAAGAGTTTAAAAAGTGTTTTTGTTTTCAAAAATTAAGTTTCACAAAAGCAACTAAAATGTCAGCCAGTAGCATAAAAAGTTACAAAAAACAACCTGAGTTAAAAAACCTACAAATCGGGCTATATAAAGTACATCAGAAATCATGAGGGGTCTGTAACCTCCTTAGGAATAGCTTCCTGAGTTGAAGAGGGGGGAACAATCTTCAAGGGGGTCACATCAACGGTCCCATCCTCCTGATTGAGAATTTGGACGTCTGAGTCAGAACCAGGATGCCCAACCTCCACCACAGGGGTTGAAGAACTCGTAGTGGCAAAAGCTTTAACTAGCGGCGCTGGAGGAGGACCTTCCTCTTCATCATCATCTGGGGCAGGAACAATTTTGCCATCCTTGACAATGTTGCCCAGACTGAAGAGAGTCAGGTCGAGCTCGGGGGCAAGAACTCAGACCTAGGCCTTCAAGTTTTCATAAGCAGCAGTGACACTACCCACAAGATGGCCCTAGAGCTCAGCATAGTCAGCATGAGCAGACTCCAGCCTCTCCTTGGCCTCCAGCAGCTCGCCATAAGTTCGGACATAGCTCTCCTTATGCTTCTTTACCATCTCCTCAACAAGGCTCGCAGTGGCCTCAACAGCGGTAGCTCAGGCCTTCTGATTTTCCACGTCCAGCTCCAATTTGGCCACCTTTTGTTCAAGTTCATTCATTAGCCCTGAAATTATGTCAAACTCTGACTTAGCCTTCTTCATAAAGGCCTTCGTCATGAATGGGAGAATCTTGGATCATTCTGAATATTGCCGCACTCATATGAGCCATCCTAATACTATTACTGGTAATAAAATCCAGGTGGCGAAGGATGGACACGTCATCCATAGGAAGTCTGCCATAGGGAGCAATTTGGTTGTCAACAAAATCCACAGCATCAAAATTAGGGGCGTCCAGGTCATAGGGTTCAACAATCTTTTGCCTCTTTGGAGGAGGACCAGCACTCGGGGAACTTGGGGAGTCGGGATGACTTTCCTCGGCCCAGAAGTGTTTGAGGTCGACCTCCTCGGAGTGGCTTGAGAAGATCCTTCCCCAAAACTTTTTGCCGAGATGTTCTGAGCCGCAGTCGCCTTCCTGGCCCGCTTAAAGGCCTTCATGGAATCCACGGTCTTCACCATCTCTGAAAAAGAAAGCAGCAAAAGCCAAAGTTGTAAGTAAGGAAGAAATTGGCAAGCAAACAAACAAACAAAACTAGAAGGAAGTCGACAACTACCAATTCAGCACGAAAAAGGGAAGGATCCCCTAAGAACCTCTTGGTGTTGAGATGGGGAGGCTCCCCCCAATTTTCATCTAACACATGCACAAAGGCTTGCTCAACCTTATCTAACATTTCTCATGAATACCTAGACACTACCACATTCATTTGCCAGCATAAAGGGAAGGTGGGCTCGTTATTTTGATCTAAGAAGAAAGGCCGAGCTCCTTCAACAGCTCGGACCTTGAAATAATAATTTTTAAAATCCCTAAAAGATTCGTCATACATAGAAAAAACTTTCTTTCCCTGGGTAGCTCAGAAAGAAATCCAGGAAGCCTTCTTCTTAGCTACCCCAGGCTTTGTCAAGACAAAAAGATAAAGAAAGAGAGCTTGCAAAGGTTGGACATCTAGTTCCTGACACAACAATTGGAAGATTTTTATGAAACTCCATGAATTCGGATGGAGTTGGGAAGAAGCTACGTTTTAGGACCGCAACAGGTCGGTTTCAAAAGAAGTAAAAGGAATAGTGATATTCAGTTGACTGAAGAAGTAGTCATAAGCATAGAAGAAGGGCTGCTCTCCCTTCGTCAAAAAGGGAAAACTGACCCTCTCCTCGGGGTCGGGAAACACCAGCCCGTAATTTTTCTCTTGGTCCCTATCACTACAAATCCTATGATGCCTCCTAAGTCGCAAACAATATTCAGAATCAACTACAGAGACACACATCAAAACAATAGAATTCAGCCAGTCAGACATGCCATCCGGGACTTTAGTAGACATCTCAACAATGTTCTTTTGAGAGGACATGGGTCAACTATTCCTACAGTAAGAAAGAAGAAAAAATGGGTTACTAACCAAGCAGCTCGGGCAAGTATGAAAACAACTCAGACAAATAACATGCAAACACAGCAGTTAAAAGGGAAACCCCAGGACTCACAACAAGGTCCAGGGGCATCCTTTGGAGGCAGTAACATGGCAAGAAAGGGGAAAGAAGGGAATCAACAGTTGAAAAGCTTAAAGCCCTAAACATCTCTTCACAAGAAGACACAAAAAAATTAATTCTTCTCTGACTAAATGACACTCCACACAAAACAGCAAAGAAAGTCATCATCATCAAACAGACTGCACATAAATCAGCAAGAAGATACAACCTTTCCCAACAAAGCAGAAAAATTCAAGGAAGGATCCGCACATAAAGAAGGTATATAAGAAGAAAGAGATAGGGGCAAGCGACAAACCAAAAAAGCCCTAAAAATAGCAACAATCAGACACAAAAACAGAAAAGATTCAAACTTTCCAAAACAAATCCAAACAAAGGTTAAAACTTTCATAACAACGCAAGTTTGCAGAAAGTGGTGTGGAAAAGTAAAAAAAGAAGAAGAAAAACCAACCTGTAGAGGGAAGGAGGCAATATCTACTCGGGAGAACAAAGGCGATGACAAAAACCATGCCAGCAATCACCTTTCGAGCAAAGAAAAGGGGAATCATGAAAACTGGAAAGACTTGAGAGTAAGAGAACGAAGCACCAGCAAAGGGGCGAAGGGAAAAGAGAGGAGGAAGCTGATGCAAACCTTAGAAATTTCAAAAAGGGATACGAAGAGGGAAGCAAAGGAAACGGCAAAATGGGAGTTAGTGAGTTTTTAAAGCTTCGCACGTTTCCAAGGAAAGCACAACGCTCGTTGCTATTAAAAAGGAAACTCACCGCATTCAATGTCCTATGAGGAGTTCTACAAAACGGATCGACAAGTGCTCGAGCACGACTTTCACAAAAGGGGTCAAAGTCTAAAAAAAGACAAGACCTCAGAAGAAAGATTGAGCTCAAGCAGGGGCACTGTTCATACCCCGGGTCGAGCTATGCGACCCGGGCTGATTTCGGACAACGCGACCGACCTCTTCGGACCAGGTTCCCCGACCTCTTCATAAAAAGTTTGGCCAAATCGACTAGAGGGCCCAAACAGGCCCAAACTAAGGGACACAGCCCAAATCCAAAAGCAGCCAAGGTCTAAAAAGATAAGGGCGGTCCCCCTTGAAGATAAGATAACTTCACCCAAAAGATAAGATAAGATAACTAACTTATCTCCAAAAAAGGTCATTCCACACTACTATTAATACACTGGAGCACCCAGATATAACTCATACTCTGATTCTACTAAAAAACCTACCTAAAGCCCGTGCTAACTTAAGCATCGAAGTCTCTTGCAGGTACCACCACCCTTCGGTACAAAGGATCAGCAGCACCACCAAGTCCAACAAGTTGGACACATTGGCTCCGGCCACCGTCATAGATCTCGTCCAAGATTGACCTACAGTTTTAGGTAACCCTCAGAATAGTTATGATCTTTCAAGTCCTCTATCCTGATTATATTATAAAATTCTTCCTTGAAGCACCACCTTGATGCAAGCTTATTTTCTTTTCTTTCACAGTGTCTTTCTTTTATGAGGTGTCTTGTACCTTTGAGCTTAGCTTTGACTCTAAATGCTTTGTCTTCAAGTTTTGCATGATACATAAGCACCACAAGCACTTGACTGCGAGGCTCTTTAAGCTTATGTTTCTTTTATTTTTCCTAGTCAGTGGTGCTCAAAGCCTTGGGCTTCTCTTTCTTGGGGGTGCTTTGCACGTTGAATTTAGCTGTGACTTCTAAATGCTTTATTTTCAAGCTTTGCTTGATACATAAGCACCTCAAGCACTTGACTAGGAAGCTCTTTGAGCTTATGTTTCTTTTCAATATTCCTAGTCGGTGGTACTCAGAGCCTTTGGCTTCTCTTTGTACCCTTTTATGTTAATTGTTATTCACTATAATTTGCTTCTTCAAGGCTTTGTCAATTGTAAGAATCCCATAACAGTCTTCTAGATTAAAGCCTCAAGCGATTTTGCTCTATATTGAACATTCTTAGTTAGTTGGGCCTTTCAAACTCAATTGGTCATACTCTTTTTGTTCAACTCCTTTTTCTTTTTATTTCATTCTTGGTACATGATCTTTGCTTATGTTATGTAGCAAGCACAATTACATTGATGGGGGTGATGAACAAGACATAATAAGTACTTGAAAAGCAGAAATCACAAATGCATCAAATAAGATAAAAAATAACACACATGCAAACAATTAAAAGAAAAAGGCACATATAGCAAATAGAACAAAACTCAACCACCTTAATTATTATTGCCATCATCTCCATCATCGTCCTTATTATCTTCATAATCTTAGTGTGGTTCTCTAGTTTTGGACATCTCTTGTTGTTGCTCAAGAGATTGTTAGTTGATGTTGACATTCCCATGGAGGAGTTGATTATGAATCCACTCACCAACCTTCGGATATGGTGCCATTGCTGGATTAGATACTTGTGTTCCCACAAATAGGTAGTTCACTTTGCACTCCATGGCTTGCTTGAAACTGCCGAGTACAACCTGTTAATTTTTCTTGTTCATGCATGATGATTAACGAGACTCCCTTGGATCAATTGATCCATCCTAAGTTTCTCAAGGGATGTGGTCAGTTGTTGCCAATATTCATTAGGGGGTAGAGATGAAACATGAGGGATAGAGGATTGTGCTTCTTGAGTTGGTTGAGGTGGAGAAGGTTGTTGGGCTTTCTTTCTTAGTGGCCTTGACCTTTGCATATGTGGACTGAGTATCACTGAAGAACGGAAGATTGATGATTTAGAAGTTATAATAAATTCTCGTTGTAAGTATAGTTTCTAAAACAAGCAATCAACCGTTCTTACAAACGTTTGGTTGTCACAAGTAACAAACCCAATAAAATTTATAAACCAAAGTATTCAAACCTCAGGTCGTCTTCTCAAGGAATTGCAGGAAAGTATGAATTATTATTGGTTATGCAAAATAGTGTTTTGGGTTTTGAACAAGAGAAATAAATTGCAGGAATTAATAACTTAATAACTAATAAAACTCTTGGCAAGGTATGAAAACTGGAAGTCCTATCCTAGTTATCCTTATCAATGGTGATGAGAATTATACTGTTGCTCCCACTAAGTCAACCTCTAACTATGAAGGTCAGTTAAGTGGACAAATTAATTTAATACCTAAAGTCCTAGTCAACTCCTTAAGGAAATACTAGAGTTATAGGAATCTAAATTAATCAGCAAGAATAATAATTATCAATCATGATGAGTTTGATAACTCAAGAGTTACCAATTAATCAACCAAGGCCAATAGTAAATAATCTAAATTAAAAATAAGGAAAAGCAATCATGAGTCTGAAATACCTCAATTTATATTTAAATAAAGATGTCAATTCTAACATGGACAAGTTCATAAATCAAATTGGAAAGACAAATAAAAAGGACATTGAACCTGTAATTCAAGAAGATGAAAATATTCTTAAGTCCTTTAAGAGGAGTCCTAATCCTAAGAGAGAGGAGAGAACCTCTCTCACTAAAAACTACATCTAAATCCTAAAAAAAGTGTGTATGAATCCAGTATTCAGTCTCTAAATCTCCATATGCTCATGAATGGATGGATTTCTCCATTTATAATCCTTCAATCTGTGTTCTCTGGGCTTGGATCTGGGCCAAAAGGGGTCCAGAAATCGCTGAGGACGACTTCTGCAAATTCTGCAGATCGCGCACATCATGCGCCTGCGTGGGTCACACGGTCGCGTCATCTGGAGTTTAGCTCTTCCACGCGGTCGTGTCAGTCATGCGTCCGTGTCAGTTTTGTTTCGCACGCCACGTATTCGCGTCGTCCATGCGCTCGCGTCGATGCTAATTTATGCAAAGCATGCATTCGCGTCGTCCATGTGGATGCGTCGCTGCTAGTTTCTCCAAAACTCCAATTTTGTGCTTTCCTTCCATTTTTGTATGTTTTCTTTCCATCCTTTAAGTCATTCATGCCTTAGAAGCTCTGCAGCTACTCAACACACAAATCACGGCATCGAATGGTAATAAAGGGTAATTAAAATAATTATTTTTAAAGCATAGGAAACATGTATTCCACATATATCACATAATAAGGAAGGAAAAGTAAAACCATGCAATTTACATGAATAAGTAGGTGAAGGGTTGAATAAATCACTTAAATTGAGCACAATATATATCATAAAATATGGGTTTATCAACCTCCCCACACTTGAACAATAGCATGTTCTCATGCTAAATCCAAGATAAAGAATAAGGTAAAGTGGTGGAATCTCATGCAATGCAATCTATCCTAGATGCAACTACCTAAATGAATCATGCAATTTTAATTTGTTATTCACTTGTATATAAAACTTACATGTAGTTAAATTAATTCACATTCTCAAGGAATCATATATGCATACCCAACCTTAGATAATATTAAAGCACTTTTACAATTGAGATGGGTAAAAATTATTTTTCAAACTTGCAAGACAATTAACAATTGAGGCAGAGATATATGGTGATGATCTATTGAACCCTCACTGGATTTTGTGTTTACTCTCTAGTCACTCAGTGTTTATTGGGTTAATCTCTCTATTCTTCTTTTTATCCTTACTTTCTATAACTTTGTTCTTCATCTAACCAATCAACAATTATAGAATACAGACATTCAAAAATCATGAGGTCTTTTTAAGGTTGTAATGGGACCAAGGTAGAGGTAAGGGTATATGTATAAGGCTAAGCAAGCTAATAAGTGAATCCTTGATTAGTCTAAGACCTCACCTAACATATACATATTTTATATAAATCAGAGTTTCTTAACCTATTTGCCCAAATTTTCCCACTTCGTATTGCAAACTCATGCATTAAATTTAACTTTTCCCCTATGTGCATTGATTTTTCTTATTTTGCGTTTGGAGAATTTTTGTATCCCCTTATTGAAAATAAAATTTTTCTGATGAAACTGCACATGGTAATTCAATTGATTTCACATGAGCATGCTTCCCAAAATTTTTATTTTGAATATTTTTATTCTTTTAAGCTTTCTACCTTTGTTCCTATCATCTATGTTCCCATAAAGTTCCCCACACTTAAATTATACAGAATACCTTATCTTAAGCTAACCAAGGATTCAACTTGGGATTCATATTTTGTTTTTCTGCTTAAGGTTGGTAATGTGATTTATAGAAAAAGAGGGGATTAATAAGATCAAGGGGCTAACAACGATGGCATAAAAGGTAGGCTTTATTTGGGATAAGTGAGTTAATAATCAAATATGGCCTCAATCCTTTCTTGGTATGTATCTATGTTTTATATTGGACATATAGATTAAAGCAAAGTAAAGAACACCAGAATGAAAAAGAAGGGCAAAACACACAGAAATGAATTTATGGTTTGAATGCAACCATACAATTAAGCTCAAAACTCACAAGCTGTGTGTATTCAAGCTCAGAAATCATATATCAGTTATGTATGTCATTCAAGTAGAAATTAAGAGTTTCCATTATTCTCAATGTAAAATTTATTTGGGTGGCTTTAAAGTTTCAGTATTCCTCCTTGATGAAATGTTGTTAACTAACTAACATGTAATGCTATATATATACAAGGGGTATGGATTGTTTTGATTCTGTTAAAGTCTCTAGCTTACTTTCTTTTCATTTTCAATTTAAACCAAACTTATCATATGCTAAAAGGGTAAACTATGCTAATTAATCCACTTAATATATAACTAGTAAACTAAGGTGCAACTTAAGCTAAAATATCCAAGATATATACATCCCAAAGTGCAGAATGCAAAAGTACAACAAAAATAAAAGAGAGAAAAATGTGCAAATAAAATATAGAAAATGGATAAAATAAGATAAGAGTCTGTAGTAGTTCACCAAAAGAAATAGATGCCAGAGATGGCGACCTCCCCACACTTAAAATAAAGCATCGTCCTCCATGCTCACTCAAGCTGGGTGTGAAGGAGTGTCACCACTGGAAGGATGGGCTACTGGAGTCTCGGTGGTGGTTTGAGGATTTGCAGACTGGATGAAGGTAGGATGATCTGTCTGCTGCAGAGGAGGCTCTGACTGGATAGGAATCTTGGGATCTACAGCCTGTATCTGATGTGGCTCCTCAGGATAAGGCACAGCCTGCTCCGGGCCTGCCTGCTCAGCCTGGGTGGGTGTCTCCTCTTCATGAGCGCTCGCCTCTACCTCAGATGTGTCAGAAGGGGTGTCAGGCTCGGAGGGGATGTCACCGTCAGACCGGATCATCAACTTGAGGTGCTCATAGCATCACTTGTTGCAATGCTCCATACAATCCAAGCGAACGAAGAGTTGATGCACCAAATGGTAGATAGGCTCAGGAGCAGCTGGAGGTGCAGTGGGCGGGGCTGGTGCAGCAGTGGAAGAAGAGGGGACAGATGAAGGTGTGGCTGTCTCATCAGTAGAAGTAAGGAATGAAGGTCTGTAGCCTAAAGCCAGAAAGTTCCTACTGTGAGGAATGATCTTCTTGCAGTCCGCTGCAGGTGGCTTCTCATAAGCATCCTCCCAAGGCACGTCAACTCGACGGCCTAGCAGGGTGACCAGAAAAGGGAAGGGGAAGGTGCCTCTGATATGGACCCTGGCCATATAGTGCCGGATGAATCGTGGCAGGTACAGGTCCTTACCCTCCATCACACACCAAAGGAGGGTGATCATAGTAGCAGGCAGCTCTGTCTCATGAGTGCTTAGCATAATAAAGTTACTCATGATCTGGTGCCAGAGCCGAGCCTCATCATTCAAGTATATTCGCTTGATTCCTTTAGGCATGGTGGTGTTCTTACCCATGACCCATGGGATAGTAGGGTCAAGGGTTATCCTCTCCTTGACAGCATCCCAGTCAAATCTCAGAAAGTGCATGTCTTCTTCAGCCTTTTGGTAACCGTCAGGCTGATCTGACTTAGGGTGAAGGTGTAGAATATCCTCAATGGCCTCTTCAGTGACCAGTATCTGTTTTCCTCAGAGGTGCACTGCATCCAGGGAAGTCTTGAAATAATTGCAGTAAAACTCTCTTTCCCAGGAAGCATTTACCTCAGTCAAGTTTCTCTCCAAGAAGAACCAGCCTCTTTTTTTGATCTGATCGGAGGTGTACTACTGTAGTTCTTCTGGAATTTTCAAAGTCCTCTGCAGGTGCAGATTTCTGGAGGTAGTAAACACTGTGAACTTCAGCTCACAGTATTGGTTTGCAAACTTAATTGGATCATTGGTAGGGAGGAGCTGGTCAGCCTTCTCCTGCGTGGTAAAGTGCTTTTCCCACCAGGATTCATCATGCAGAAGCTCCATAAGAGACATAGAGGATTCACCTCTTTTCCATTTGCCAGTTGTTGCCTTTCCTTTTCCCTTTCGCTGAGGGTCAAACATCTTGAAAAAAAAAACAGAAATCTAAGATATAATTGGTGCACGAAATTGTGATCTCTAACAATGGCGCTCAACTTGGTATGCACGTTTATAACTCAGCACTTTCTTCAAAACTTCGCACAACTAGCCAGCAAGTGCACTGGGTCGTCCAAGTAATAAACCTTACGTGAGTAAGGGTCGATCCCATGGAGATTATTGGTATGAAGCAAGCTATGGTCATCTTGTAAATCTCAGTTAGGCGGATAATAAATGGTTATGGAATTTTCGAATAATAATAATAAATAAACAGAAAATAAAGATAGAAATACTTATGTAGATCATTGGTGAGAATTTTAGATAAGTGTATGTAGATGCTTTTGTCAATGGCTACTTCCCATCTTCTCAGTGAAAAAGGTCCAAATGCTCTTGTCACAGCATGGCTAATCATCTGTCGGTTCTCGATCATGTCGGAATAGAATCCATTGATTCTTTTGAGTTTGTCATCACGCCCAACAATCGCGAGTTTGAAGCTCGTCACAGTCATTCAATCTCTGAATCCTACTCGGAATACCACAGACAAGGTTTAGACTTTTCGGATTCTCATGAATACCGCCAACAATTCTAGCTTATACCACGAAGATTCTGATCAAGGAATCCAAGAGATATGCGTTCGGTCTAAGGTAGAATGGAAGGGGTTGTCAGTCACGCGTTCATAGGTGAGAATGATGATAAGTGTCATGGATCATCACATTCGTCGTGGTGAAGTGCAACGAATATCTTAGAACAGGAATAAACTAAATTTAATAGAAAATAGTAGTAGTTGTATTAAAATTCGAGGTATAGCAGAGCTCCATACCCTTAATCTATGGTGTGTAGAAACTCCACCGTTGAAAATACATAAGTGATCAAGGTTCAGGCATGGTCGAATGGCAAGCCCCCAAAGTCTAAGAACCAAACATCCAAAGATGGATCTAAGATAAAAGACAAAACCAAGATGTCTAATACAATAGTAAAATGTCCTATTTATACTAGACTAGCTACTAGGGTTTACAGAAGTAAGTAATTAATGCAGAAATCCACTTCCAGGGCCCACTTGGTGTGTGCTTGGGCTGAGCTTGAGCTTTACACGTGCAGAGGCTTCTTTTGGAGTTAAACGCCAAGTTGTAACGTGTTTTTGGCGTTTAACTCTGGTTTGTGACGTGTTTCTGGCGTTTGACTCCAGAATGCAGCATGGAACTGGCGTTGAGCGCCAGTTTGCGTCGTCTAATATCGAATAAAGTATGAACAATTATATATTGCTGGAAATCTTTGGATGTCTACTTTCGAACGCCGTTGAGAGCGCGCCATTTGGAGTTCTATAGCTCCAGAAAATCTATTTCGAGTGCAGGGAGGTCAGAATCCAACAGCATCAGCAATCCTTTGTCAGCCTCCTTATCAAAGTTTTGTTCAGGTCCCTCAATTTCAACCAGAAAATACCTAAAATCATAGAAAAACATATAAACTCCTAGTAAAGTTCAGAAATGTGAATTTAGCATATAAACTAATGAAAACATCCCTAAAAGTAGCTAGATCCTACTAAAAACTACCTAAAAACAATGCCAAAAAGCGTATAAATTATCCGCTCATCACAACACCAAACTTAAATTGTTGTTTGTCCCCAAGCAATTGAAAATCAAATAGGATAAAAAGAAGAGAATATACTATAAATCCCAAAATATCAATGAAAATTAGTTCTAATTAGATGAGCGGGACTTGTAGCTTTTTGCTTCTGAATAGTTTTGGCATCTCACTTTATCCTGAAGTTCAGAATGATTGGCTTCTATAGGAACTCAGAGTCAAGATAGTGTTAATTGATTCTCCTAGTTAAGTATGTTGATTCTTGAACACAGCTACTTTTATGAGTCTTGGCCGTGGGCCTAAGCACTTTGTTTTCCAGTATTACCACCGGATACATAAATGCCACAGACACATGACTGGGTGAACCTTTTCAGATTGTGACTCAGCTTTGCTAAAGTCCCCAGTTAGAGGTGTCCAGAGCTCTTAAGCACACTCTTTTTGCTTTGGATCAAGACTTTAACCACTCAGTCTCAAGCTTTTCACTTGGACCTGCATGCCACAAGCACATGGTTAGGGACAGATTGATTTAGCCGCTTAGGTCTGGATTTAGTTCCTTGGGCCCTCCTATCCATTGATGCTCAAAGCCTTGGATCCTTTTTACCCTTGCCTTTTGGTTTTAAGGGCTATTGGCTTTTTCTGCTTGCTTTTTCTTTTTTTTTCTATAATTTTTTTTGCCACTTTTTTTTCGCAAGCTTTATTCTTCACTGCTTTTTCTTGCTTCAAGAATTAATTTTATGATTTTTCAAATCATCAATAACATTTCTCTTGTTAATCATTCTTTCAAGAGCCAACAATTTTAACATTCATAAACAACAAGATAAAAAATATGCACTGTTCAAGCATTCATTCAGAAAGTAAAAAGTATTGTCACCACATCAATATAATTAAACTAATTTCAAAGATGGATTCAAAACTCATGTACTTCTTGTTCTTTTGTATTAGAAACATTTTTCATTTAAGAGAGGTGAAGGATTCATGGAATTATTCATAGCCTTAAGACATAGTTACTAATGATCATGAAGTAAAGACACAAAACATAGATAAACATGAAGCTTAAAAACCGAAAAATAGAGAAATAAGAACAAGGAATGAGTCCACCTTAGTGATGGTGGCGGCTTCTTCTTGAAGGACCAATGATGTCCTTGAGCTCTTCCATGTCTTCCTTGCGTTTGTTGCTCCTCCCTCATTGCTCTTTGATCTTCTCTAATCTCATGGAGAATGATGGAGTGCTCTTGGTGTTCCACCCTTAATTGATCCATGTTATAACTCAAGTCTTCTAAAGAAGTGTTGAGTTGTTCCCAATAGTTGTTGGGAGGAAAGTTCATCATTTGAGGCATCTCAGAGATTCCTTGATGATGAGATTTCTCATGCGTCTCTTGGGATCCATGAGTGGGCTCTCTTGTTTGCTCCATCCTCTTTTTTGTGATGGGCTTGTCCTCTTCAATGTGGATGTCTCCTTCTATAACAACTCCAGCTGAGTAGCATAGATGGCAAATAAGATGAGGAAAAGCTAGCCTTGCCAAGGTAGAGGGCTTTTCGGCTATTTTGTAGAATTCAAGGGAGATGACTTCATGAACTTCTACTTCCTCTCCAATCATGATGCTATGGATCATGATGGCTCGCTCCACAGTAACTTCGGATCGGTTGCTAGTGGGGATGATGGAGCGTTGGATGAACTCCAACCATCCTCTAGCCACAGGCTTGAGGTCCAGTCTTCTTAATTGAACCGGCTTGTCTTTGGAGTCTTTTTTTCATTGAGCTCCTTCCACACATATGTCCATAAGGATTTGGTCCAACCTTTGATCAAAGTTGACCCTTCTAGTGTAGGGGTGTGCATCTCCTTGCATCATGGGCAAGTTGAACGCCAATCTTACATTTTCTGGACTAAAATCTAAGCATTTTCCCTGAACCATTGTAAGATAATTCTTTGGGTTCGAGTTCATACTTTGATCATGGTTCCTAGTGATCCATGCATTGGCATAGAACTCTTGAACCATTAGGATTCTGACTTGTTGAATGGGGTTGGTCAGAACTTCCCAACCTCTTCTTTGGATCTCATGTCGGATCTCCGGATACTCATTTTTCTTGACTTTGAAAGGGACCTCAGAGATCACCTTCTTCTTGGCCACAACTTCATAGAAGTGGTCTTGATGGGCTTTGGAGATGAATCTCTCCATCTCCCATGACTCGGAAGTGGAAGCTTTTGTCTTCCCTTTTCCTTTTCTAAAGGTTTCTTCGGCCTTAGGTGCCATAGGTGGTTATGAAAAAACAAAAAAGTTATGCTTTTACCACACCAAACTTAGAATATTGCTCACCCTCGAGCAAGAGAAGAAAGAATAGATGAAGAAGAATAAGATATGGAGGAGAAGGGGAGAGGGTTGTGTTTCGGCCAAGGAGGAGAAGAGAGGGTTGTGTTGTGTGAAAATGAAGAAGAATGGAGGGGTTTATATAGTGGAGGGAGAGGGGTTAAGGTTCGGCCATATTGGGTGGGTTTGGGTGGGAAATAGATTTTGAATTTTGAAGGTAGGTGTGGTTTATGAGGAAGAGTGGATGGATGTGAGTGGTGAAGAGGTGATGGGGAAGAGAGATTGAGGTGATTGGTGAAGGGTTTTTGGGGAAGAGAGTTTATTGGATTGTGTGAAAAAGAGAGAGAGGGTGAGTTGAGGTAGGTAGGGATCCTGTGGGGTCCACAGATCCTGAGATGATCTTGTGGGGTCCACAGATCCTGAGGTGTCAAGAATTTACATCCCTGCACCAATGAGGCGTGTAAAACGCCCTCTACATGCAATCCTGGCATTTAACGCCAGATTGATGCTTGTTTTGGGCGTTCAACGCCCATTTGCAGCATGTTTCTGGCGTTGAATGCCAATTCCATGCTTGTTTCTGGTGTTCAGTGCCAGCTCTCCTCAGGGTGTATTCCTGGCATTTAAATGCCAGGATGCTGCTTGTTTCTGGCATTCAATGCCAGATCCATGCACTGTTTTGGCATTGAACGCCAGCCAGATGCTCCTTACTGGCGTTTAAACGCCAGTAAGCCCTTCCTCCAGGATGTGCTTTTTCTTCTGCTATTTTTTATTCTATTTTTAATTTTAGTATTTATTTTGTGACTCCATGATGGTGTTTTTGTGGAAAAATGAATTTCCAACACACATATCCAACCGGCAAGTATACCGGGTCGCATCAAGTAGTAATAACTCACTTAGAGTGAGGTCAATCCCACAGGGATTGATGGATCAAGCAATTTTAGTGGGTGATTAGTTTAGTCAAGCTAACATTGAAGTGAATTTGGATGAAGTGTAGCCAACAGAAAGTAAATAACAAGGAAAATTAAGGTGCAGAAAGTAAAAAATTGCAAGTAACTTAAAGAACAAGAAAGTAAAATAGCTGAAACTTAAATTGCAAGAAAAGTAAATTGCATCAAATGTAAAGGGGGCTGGGTTGCTAGAAATTAAATGAAAGCAGTAGATCCAAGCTTAGAACAATTGCAGGGAGATTAAAGTGCTTGAAAGTAAATTAGAAGCAATAGAAACAGAAAGGTAAAAATGCAGATGAAATAAAAGCAGCAGATGTAAACAGCAAGGCAAAATTTCTTGAAGGAGCAAACAGAAATTAAGTTCAGCTTAAGTGCAGAATAAAATTGAAAATCTCAGGAATCATAGAGACTAGAAAATAAGTCTAGATCTCAATTCCTTCCTTGATAAAAGTAGAAGACAACTTGCAGAAAAGAAGAAAGATGAAAGCAGTAAAAGAAACTTCAGATCCAATTTCTCAATTTCCTCAATTATGCAGAAGAACACAAATGAATTTCAGATGGAGAATTGAAACAGAATTCCTTCAATTATTGATCCAAAATTTAAGCAGAAAGGAAAATTAAAAGAGAGAACTATCTACTACTCCCTAATGGAGCCAACCTCCCCGATTCAACTCCTATTGATGCCTTTATATAGGCTTTACAAAATGAAAAATGAAAATGAAATTAAAACAAATTACAAAAATGAAAATCCTAATTTAATTGATCCATGTGCCTTTGAGTGATGATGTGGGCTTTGCTTGCTTTGGATTTGAGGAGAAATGGGTTTGGTTGGCCTTGATTCAATTTGGAAAAGAATTGAATTTAAATGAAATTTTGGTTGAATTTTGGCCCATGTTGCTCCCAGGAGGCTGCCCTGCCCTTGTGGAGGGCAGGGCAGAAAATGGTGCGTGCGTCCCTTGGTGTGTGCGTGTTGGTGCTGCAGGATGCTGCCCTTCCCTTCACAAGGGCAGGGCAGAGTTTTTTGGTGTGCCAGATTCTGCTGCCCGTGCGTGCTGATGCTGTCGAGAGTCCTTGGTGCGTGCCAATCTGGTGCGCTGGCTGTGCACCACAAAATGCTGCCCTGCCCTCGTGGAGGGCAGGGCAGTGTTTCCAAAAGTGAAGTTCCAAGTTCGAAACTTGGTGGATGCACACGCTACTTCTTTTCCTTGGTTTTCTTGGCACCAAAGTAAGGCCTAGTTCCTTGCTTCCTCATGGTGCCGTGTTCGAACCTTGGTGAAAGCAATTGGGGGAGAAATTTTCCTTGATTTTTTATGAAGAGCACGACATTGCCCTGCTCTCCAAGAGGGCAGAGTAGAAAAAATGAGCGCTACTTGCTTTGGGGTGAGGCTCCAGCTTCGAACCTTGGTGGAAGCACATTGGTTTATTTTCGCTTATTTTTTGCCCTTAAAGATGCCTTCCGTTTGAAGGAGGCATGGTCATGCTGTGAGCGCCCAGATTTTACCTTAGCGAAAATTCTTGCTTCCAACCTCACTTTGCATCACGATTCTGCCCTGCCCTTGGCAAGAGCAGGGCAGTGTGTGATGATTGCCTATTCTCCTTTAATTTGGTCATGGGCCACGCTTTTAAAAGCGTGGCCTAAGGCTCCAAAGTGTGCTCCAACTTCAAAGTGTGTCCCAAAGCTCTTTTTTTCTCATTTTTTTGTGCTTCTTTGCTTCTTTTTCTTCTTATTTCCTACAAGATTTATAAAATTAAAAGATCAAGGAAATATACCAATTAAGTATAAAAGCATTCAATATTTAAGCACAAATCATCAATTTCTTATATGAAAAAGCATAGAAAAATAGGTATATGATGACATGTCATTACACCACATGATCATGAACCTAATAAAACACAAAAGAACAATAAAATAAAAAAAATAAGATAAATAAAAATTGGGTTGCCTCCCAATAAGTGCTTCTTTAATGTCAATAGCTTGACAGCGGGCTCTCATGGAGCCTCACAGGTGATCAGGTCAATGTTGTAGACTCCCAACACCAAACTTAGAGTTTGATTGTGGGGGCTTTGTTTGACTCTGTATTGACAAAAGCTTTTCATGCTTCATCTCCATGGTTGCAGAGGAAGATCCTTGAGCTTTAAACACAAGGTAGTCCCCATTTAATTGAAGGACTAGCTTTCCTCTGTCAACATCTATCACAGCTCCTGCTGTGGCTAGGAAGGGTCTTCCAAGGATGATGCATTCATCCTCCTCCTTCCTAGTGTCTAAGTTTATGAAATCACCAGGAATGTAAAGGCCTTCAACCTTTACTAACACGTCCTCTACCAATCCATAAGCTTGTCTTACTGACTTGTCTGCCATCTGTAATGAGAATATGGCAGGTTGTACCTCAATGATCCCCAACTTCTCCATTACAGAGAGTGGCATAAGATTTATCCCTGACCCCAGGTCACACAGAGCCTTCCCAAATGTCATGGTGCCTATGGTGCAGGGTATTGAGAATTTACAAGGATCTTGTCTCTTTTGAGGTAAAGTTTGCTAAACCCATGTATCTAGTTCACTAATGAGTAAGGGAAGTTCACCTTCCCAAGTCTCATTACCAAACAACTTGGCATTCAGCTTCATGATAGCTCCTAGATATTGAACAACTTGCTCTCCAGTTACATCTTCATCCTCTTCAGAGGAAGAATAGTTCTTAGAGCTCATGAATGGCAGAAGGAAGTTTAATGGAATCTCTATGGTCTCTATATGAGCCTCAGATTCCTTTAGGTCCTCAATAAGGAACTCCTTCTTGCCTGGGAGACGTCCCATGAGGTCTTCCTCATTGAGATTCATGTCCTCTCCTTCCTTTCTAGGTTCGGCCATGTTGACTATATCAATGGCCTTGCGCTCTCTTTTTGGATTCTCTTCAGTATTGCTCGAGAGAGTACTAGGAGGAGTTTCAGTGACTTTCTTACTCAGCTGGCCCACTTGTGCCTCCAAATTTCTAATGGAGGACCTTGTTTCACTCATGAAACTTAAAGTGGCCTTAGATAGATCAGAGACTATGTTTGCTAAGCTAGAGGTACTCTGCTCAGAATTTTCTGTCTGTTGTTGAGAAGATGATGAAAAAGGCTTGCTATTGCTGAGCCTGTTTCTTCCACCATTATTAAAGCCTTGTTGGGGCTTTTTTTGATCCTTCTATAAGAAATTTGGATGATTTCTCTATGAGGAATTATAGGTGTTTCCATAAGGTTCACCCATGTATTTTACCTCTGCTATTGTAGGGTTCTCAGGATCATAAGCTTCTTCTTCAGAAGATGCCTCTTTAGTGCTGTTGGATGCATTTTGCCATCCATTCAGACTTTGAAAAATCATGTTGACTTGCTGAGTCAACATTTTGTTCTGAGCCAATATGGCATTCAGAGCATCAATTTCAAGAACTCCCTTCCTTTGAGGCGTCCCATTATTCACAGAATTCCCCTCGGAAGTGTACGTGAATTGATTATTTGCAACCATGTCAATAAGTTCTTGAGCTTTTGCAGGCATTTTCTTTAGGTGAATGGATCCACCTGCAGAATGGTCCAGTGACATCTTAGAGAACTCAGATAGACCATAATAGAATATATCCAGAATGGTCACCTCTGAAAACATGTCAGAAGGACACCTTTTGGTCATCTACTTGTATCTTTCCCAAGCTTCATAGAGGGATTCACCATCTTTTTGTTTGAAGGTCTGAACATCTACTCTAAGCTTGCTCAGCTTTTGAGGAGGAAAGAACTTAGCCAAGAAGGCTGCGACCAGCTTATCCCAAGAGTCCAGGCTATCTTTAGGTTGTGAGTCCAACCATGTTCTAGCTCTGTCTCTTACAGAAAAAGGGAAAAGCATGAGCCTGTAGACTTCAGTATCTACTCCATTGGTCTTAACAGTCTCACAGATCTACAAGAATTCAGTTAAAAACTGATAAGGATCTTCTGATGAAAGTCCATGAAACTTGCAGTTCTGCTGCATTAGAGCGACTAGTTGAGGTTTCGGCTCAAAATTGTTTACTCCAATGGTAGGGATTGAGATGCTTCTTCCATCAAATTTGGAAGTAGGTGTAGTATAATCACCAAGCATCCTCCTTGCATTATTATTTTTGGCTGCCATCTCATCTTCCTTTTTGAAAATTTCTATAAGGTTGTCTCTGGATTGTTGTAATTTAGCTTCTCTTAGTTTCCTTTTTAGAGTCCTTTCAGGTTCAGGATCTACTTCAACAAGAATATTATTGTCCTTGCTCTTGCTCATATGAAAAAGAAGGGAACAGAAAATAATAATAGGGATCCTCTTTACCACAGTAGAGAGATTCCTTTATGTTAGTAGAAGAAGAAAGGAATAGAAGAAGGAAAAGGTAAGAATCCAAATACAAGGGTGAAGATAGGTTCAAATTCTTGAGATGAAGAGAAGTGTTAGTAAATAAATAAATAAATAGAAGAAGATGGGAGGGAGAGAATTCGAAAATTAATTTTGAAAAAAAAGTTAGTGATTTTTAAAAATTAAGAGAAGAATTAAAATTAAAATTAAAATTTGAAACAATTAGTTAATTAAAAGAATTTTGAAAAAGAGGGAAGTAATTTTCGAAAATTTAGAGAGAAAAGTAGTTAGATGGTTTTGAAAAAAAAAGATAAAAAAATAAAAAGTCAATTAGTTAGTTGAAAAAGATTTAAAAATCAATTTTGAAAAGATAAGAAGTTAGAAAAGATATTTTAAAAAGATATGATTGAAAAAGATATAATTTTTTTTAAATTAAAATTTATTACTTGACTAACAAGAAACTAAAAGACATGATTCTAGAATTGAAAGATTGAACCTTTCTTAACAAGAAAGTAACAAACTTCAAATTTTTGAATCAATCACATTAATTGTTAGTAAAGCCTTTGAAAATCATGAATTAAAGATAAGAAAAAGATTTTAAAATTCAAATTAAAAATTTTTGAAAATAGTAAGAAAAATGAAAAATATTTGATTTTTGAAAAAGTTTTAAAAAGATAAGATTTTTAAAATTGAAAATTTGACTTGACTTATAAGAAATAGCTAAGTTTTTTTTTTAAATTTTGACTAAGTCAACTCAAATTTTCGAAATTTTGAGCAAAATAAGGAAAAGATAATTTTTTTTGATTTTTTGAATTTTTAATGATGAGAGAGAAAAACATAAAAATGACCCAAAACATGAAAATTTTTGGATCAAACCAATGATGCATGCAAGAACACTATGAATGTCAAGATGAACACCAAGAACACTTTGAAGATCAAGATGAACATCAAGATTTATTTTTGAAAAATTTTCAAGAATAGAAAACATGTAAGACACCAAACTTAGAAAATTTTTAATGCCTAGACACTATGAATGCAAAAATGCATATGAAAAACAACAAAAGACACAAAACAAGAAAACATAAAGATCAAATAAGAAGACCTACCAAGAACAACTTGAAGATCATGAAGAACACATGCATGAATTTTCGAAAAAATGCAAAAATTTTTAAAACATGCAATTGACACCAAACTTAAAAATTGACTCAAGACTCAAACAAGAAACACAAAATATTTTTGATTTTATGATTTTCTAATTTTTTTGGATTTTTTCTCGAAATTTTATAGGAAAAAGAAAATAAGAAATTCAAAATTTTTAATAGGAATTCCAGGAATCTTTCAATGTTAGCCTAAAGCTCCGATCCAGGAGTTAGACATGGCTTAATAGCCAACCAGCTTTAGGATATAAATCAGGCATGCAACAGTTGATACTTCATCCAACTCCATATACATGCCTTTTATGTTGACAAGTGGAAGCCTCAATCCAAAAGAATTTGGATATGGCTTTACAGCTAGCCAGGCTTCAACGTGTTACCATGAAACTCTAGAATTCATTCTTAAAAATTTAGAATAATTTTCGAAAACAAAAGGAAAAACTTTTTTTTGAAAGATTTTTGGAAAAAGATTTTTGAAAATAAAACAAAAAGAAAATTACCTAATCTGAACAACAAGATGAACCGTCAGTTGTCCAAACTCGAATAATCCCCGGCAACGGCGCCAAAAACTTGGTGCACGGAATTGTGATCTCTAACAATGGCACTCAACTTTGTATGCGCGTTTATCTCAACACTTTCTTCACAACTTCGCACAACTAACCAGCAAGTGCATTGGGTCATCCAAGTAATAAACCTTACGTGAGTAAGGGTCGATCCCACGGAGATTGTTGGTATGAAGCAAGCTATGGTCATCTTGTAAATCTCAGTTAGGCGGATAATAAATGGTTATGGAGTTTTCGAATAGTAATAATAAATAAATAGAAAATAAAGATAGAAATACTTATGTAAATCATTGGTGACAATTTCAGACAAGTGTATGGAGATGCTTTGTCCCTGTTGAATCTCTGCAACATACTGCTTTCTTACTTTCAATCCTTCTTACTCCTTTCTATGGCAAGCTGTATGTAGGGCATCACTGTTGTCAATGGCTACATTCCATCCTCTCATTGAAAAAGGTCCAAATGCTCTTATCACAGCACGGCTAATCATCTATCGGTTCTCAATCAGATTGGAATAGAATCCCTTGATTCTTTTGCGTCTGTCACTAACGCCCAGCCTTCAGGAGTTTGAAGCTCGTCACAGTCATTCTTTTGTCAATGGCTACATCCCATCCTCTCAGTGAAAAAGGTCCAAATGCTCTTGTCACAGCATGGCTAATCATCTGTCGGTTCTCGATCATGTCGGAATAGAATCCATTGATTCTTTTGAGTTTGTCATCACGCCCAACAATCGCGAGTTTGAAGCTCGTCACAGTCATTCAATCCCTGAATCCTACTCGGAATACCACAGACAAGGTTTAGACTTTCCGGATTCTCATGAATGCTGCCAACAATTCTAATTTATACCACAAAGATTCTGATCAAGGAATCCAAGAGATATGCGTTCGGTCTAAGGTAGAATGGAAGTGGTTGTCAGTCACGCGTTCATAGGTGAGAATGATGATGAGTGTCACGGATCATCACATTAGTCATGGTGAAGTGCAACAAATATCTTAGAACAGGAATAAACTGAATTGAATAGAAAATAGTAGTAGTTGCATTAAAACTCGAGGTACAGCAGAGCTCCACACCCTTAATCTATGGTGTGTAGAAACTCCACCGTTGAAAATAAATAAGTGATCAAGGTTCAGGCATGGCCGAATGGCCAGCCCCCAAAGTCTAAGAACTAAACATCCAAAGATGGATCTAAGATAAAAGACGAAACCAAGATGTCTAATACAATAGTAAAATATCCTATTTATACTAGACTAGCTACTAGGGTTTACAGAAGTAAGTAATTGATGCAGAAATCCACTTCCGGGGCCCACTTGGTGTGTACTTGGGTTGAGCTTGAGCTTTACACGTGCAGAGGCTTCTTTTGGAGTTAAACGCCAAGTTGTAACATGTTTTTGGCGTTTAACTCTGGTTTGTGACGTGTTTCTGGCGTTTGACTCCAGAATATAGCATGGAACTGGCGTTGAGCGCCAGTTTGCGTCCTCTAATATCGAATAAAGTATGAACTATTATATATTGCTGGAAATCTTTGGATGTCTACTTTCGAACGCCATTGAGAGCGCGCCATTTGGAGTTCCATAGCTCCAGAAAATCCATTTCGAGTGCAGGGAGGTCAGAATCCAACAGCATCAGCAGTCCTTTGTCAGCCTCCTTATCAGAGTTTTGTTCAGGTCCCTCAATTTCAACCAGAAAATACCTAAAATCATAGGAAAACATATAAACTCCTAGTAAAGTTTAGAAATGTGAATTTAGCATAAAAACTAATGAAAACATCCCTAAAAGTAGCTAGATCCTATTAAAAACTACCTAAAAACAATGCCAAAAAGCGTATAAATTGTCCGCTCATTAATAATAAAAGCAGGAAAATAAGTAGGCAAATAACAAGATAAGCACGAAGTGGCAAAGGAGCAATAGAGAAATGAAATGAGTTGAATAAATGTATATTTTGGGGGCGCGACGGGTAGGGTTTTGCATCACTGCGGTTTAGTAAATTTGAATCCATGCGATCACGTGGGGCACGCGGTCGCGTGGCTAGGGTGGATGGGGGGTTGATGTGATCGCGTGGTCGATGCAATCGCGTGGGTTGGGTAAAAGATAGGTGACGCGGACGCGTAAAGCACGCGAACGCGTCGCTGGAATTTGTGCTAGACGCACGCTTCTAGCGTCGTTTCAGCGCAACTCCCTGTTTAGTTTAGGGGGTTATAAAATCTATGCGACGTGATCACGTCGCTCACGCTTTCGCGTGGGATGGGTGTTGTGGAAGTGACGCATTTGCGTCAGGGACGCGCACGCGTGGGTGGTTTTGTGCTAAACACACATCAGCCGCACGATTCCTGCCCATCTTTCTAGGAGTTGGATCTTTACACCGATATCCATATCACGCGTTCACGTGGGTGACGCGGATGTGTGGGAGGCATTTTTTGCAACTGACGCGATCGCGTGGAACAATTTATGCCAAAGGCATGCCTCCAGCCTTGTGTTAGCATGACTCTGTTCACTTTCCTTCTTCTTTTAATGCACTTGTGACGTGGACGCGTCGGCGATGCTATCGCGTCGCGTGCTCTCTCTTTTCTTTTCTTTTTTTATATATGCAAGTATGCAGTTATGCAAAATGCAAAATGCAATGAATGTCATGCAAAGATTTCAGGTTCAAACAAAATTCAAAAACAGAATAGAATGGAGAAGGAATGATCATACCATGGTGGGTTGCCTCCCACCTAGCACTTTTAGTTAAAGTCCTTAAGTTGGACATTTGATGAGCTTCCTGCTATGGTGGCTTGTGCTTGAATTCGTCCAGAAATCTCCACCAGTGTTTGGAATGCCAGCATCCTCCGGGGTCCCAAACAAGGCACGTGAAGTCTTTGAGCAGTTTCAAATAGGTTTCCAGGCTCTCGGGGTGTTGAATGTTAGAAGAGATTCCAGGATCCCAAATTTTACTTTTAAACCCATGTTTATCTTGATCTATATTTTTCCAGTCGGGTGGTGAGTGGTCTGAATTCTCACTGCCGTGACCAAACAGCTTCCGAGATCCTTTCAATTGAGCTTGACACCAATCCTTGCACCTCAATTTGAAGTGTGAAACCTCATTGAATCTTGCATACCAGCTCTGAGTGCGAGCCATTTCCCTTTTGCTCTTAAAGCCGCAAAGAGCTCTAAGCTGGCCATCTGTTTCAAGCAAACCATATTCAAGTGAAAAATTGAAGATAAAGGTCAAGGAATTTACCCACTTAAAGTTTGTGTTAGGTGGTAATGGCCTTGGGATATGTGTTTTCTGTGGTTCTGCAAGCTCTACTCCCTTGTAGTCTTCTGTGAATTCCTCCACTTCTTTGCAAATTTCTTCCATTTCAACAATGTCTTGATCAAAGTCTTCGATATCTTCCTCATCACTTGAGTCATAACTGGGAGGTTGAGAAAAGTCTACCTCTGCATCATCTTCGTATTCACTTGGGGAAGATTCTTCTATCTCAAAGAATTCACTTGCGGATGCAAGTTTATTACTAGGAGAACTTGACTTGTGATTGTCATCATCAAGAAAACACGTGTCTTGGGTTATTCCATCCAATTCTTCATAAGATACCTGCCCTGGCGGTTGTGCACTATCCTCCTTAGCATCAATTGTAACGTCTTCGACGGAATTCTCCACAACTCTGGATTCCTGTGGAGGTTCGGCATCTCCTAAATCTTCGACCAACTCTTCTTCTTCTATAACGACAACTTCCTCTACTTGTTCTAGTACAAAGTTATGCTCTATACTGTCCACTGGAGTTTCTACTATCTCTTTTATGCTGCGTTTTTCATTAGATTCTCCACATGAAGCCATGGGGGTTTGTTGGGTGTCCGAACATTTGGAAGATACTTGATTTATTGCCTGCTCTAGTTGATGAAGGGTTGTATTAAATTGGTCTACTGATTCTTCGAAGAGAACCTGTGATTCTTGGCTTGATGGATATGGACATGGTGCATAGGGGAGTGGTGTTTCTTGGGAGTAATTGGATTGGCTTTGGGGTGGATAAGGATCATACAGTGGCGAATGGCAAAAAGAAGCTTGTGAGTGTGGTGGTTCGAAGCTATGTTGAGAGGATGGTCTCTGAGCATAGGGTGGGGCTTGTTGGTAGCTACAAGGGGGTCCACCAAATCTATCAGTTTGGCATGCATTGTAGAATGGTCTCTGTTCATGATATCTTGGAAGGTGTTGTTGCCTCAAGGGTTGATCATATCCTCTTGGCTCCATCCATCTTTGATTACTTAGACCGTGATGCATATTCCTGTTATAGCTGCCATTCCTTTCAACAAAAGTAGAACCAAACTCAAAGTGAGAGGGGTGAGAATTCATATTAGTTATTAGAAATAAGAAGGGAAAACAAAAACAAATAAACAAGTAAAAGAAAAATATTTACAATAACCAATAATAAGGCACACGTTTGCAATTCCCCGGCAACGGCGCCATTTTGAAGAATAGAAGATTGATGATTTAGAAGTTATAATAAATTTTCGTTGCAAGTATAGTTTCTAAACCAAGCAATCTACCTTTCTTACAAACGTTTGGTTGTCACAAGTAACAAACCCAATAAAATTTATAAACCAAAGTATTCAGACCTCAGGTCGTCTTCTCAAGGAATTGTAGGGAAGTATGAATTGTTATTGGTTATGCAAAATAGTGTTTTTAGGTTTTGAAAAGGTTTTGAACAAGAGAAATAAATTGCAGGAATTAATAAATTAATAACTAGTAAAACTCTTGGCAAGGTATGAAAACTGGAAGTCCTATCCTAGTTATCCTTATCAATGGTGATAAGAATTATACTGTTGCTCCCACTAAGTCAACCTCTAACTATGAAGTTCAATTAAGTGGACAAATTAATTTAATACCTAAAGTCCTAGTCAACTCCTTAAGGAAAGACTAGAGTTATAAGAATCTAAATTAATCAGCAAGAATAATAATTATCAATTACGATGAGTTTGATAACTCAAGAGTTACCAATTAATCAACCAAGGCCAATAGTAAATAATCTAAATTAAAAATAAGGAAAAGCAATCATGAGTATGAAATACCTCAATTTATATTTAAATAAAGATGTCAATTCTAACATGGACAAGTTCATAAATCAAATTGGAAAGACAAATAAAAAGGACATTGTACCTGTAATTCAAGAAGATGAAAATATTCCTAAGTCCTTTAAGAGGAGTCCTAATCCTAAGAGAGAAGAGAGAACCTCTCTCACTAAAAATTACATCTAAATCCTAAAAAAAGTGTGTATGAATCCAGTATTCAGTCTCTAAATCTCCATATGCTCATGAATGGATGGATTCCTCCATTTATAATCTTTCAATCTATGTTTTCTGGGCTTGGATCTGGGCCAAAAGGGGCCCAGAAATCGCTAAGGATGACTTCTGCAAATTCTACAGATCGCGCACATCACACGTCCGCGTGGGTCACGCGGTCGCGTCATCTGGAGTTTAGCTCTTCCACGCGGTCACGTCAGTCGTGCATCCGCGTCAGTTGTATTTCGCACGCCACGCGTTCGCGTCGTCCATGCGCTCACGTCGATGCTAATTTATGCAAAGCTCGTGTTCACGTCGTCCATGCGGATGCGTCGCTGCCAGTTTCTCCAAAACTCTAATTTTGTGCTTTCCTTCCATTTTTGTATGTTTCCTTTCCATCCTTTAAGTCATTCCTGCCTTAGAAGCTCTGCAGCTACTCAACACATAAATTACGGCATCGAATGGTAATAAAGGGTAATTAAAATAATTATTTTTAAAGCTTAGAAAACATGTATTCCACATATATCACATAATAAGGAAGGGAAAGTAAAACCATGCAATTTACAAGAATAAGTAGGTGAAGGGTTGAATAAATCGCTTAAATTGAGCACAATATATATCATAAAATACGGGTTTATCAATCACCCTTTCCATGCTTTTGGGTCAATTGGGTGATCCACCCTGATTGGCACATCTTTATCAAACTCAACCCCTGCTTTTTCACAGAGCTTATGAATGAGGCTTGGGAATCCAAGACTTATTTTCTTTTATACACTCTCAGTCACGCGTTGGATATTAGGGGGATCAGAATGATTTTCTCCACATTTACCTCATCTCCGGTCAAGATACAGTGGATGAGAATGGCTCTTTCTTTAGTCACTTCGGAGTTGTTAGAAGAGGGAATGATGGACCTCCTCACAAATTCAAACTAACTTCTTGCTACTAGAATGAGATCACATCTTTTCAACTAGTTTCGGTTTCCTTTAGAATCATTTTTCTATTAGGCCCCTTGTATGAAAATATCATTTATGACATTATCGTACCTTGGACAGGTACTTAATGTCTGTTTATAGATTATTCTAGAAGAAGAGGAAGGAGATGGATCTCTCAATTTTAGAACTCTTTGGATCGCATCGGGTCTGAAGTCCACATGCTTACCTCTCACATACCTCATATAGGTGGGTTTTAGTTGTCTTTCCATTGCGGCATTTGTATAAAACTCTTGGTCTTGTAAGAGCCCCACTTGGCTAGATGGGTTGCATATAGTTGTCCATTTTCGCCTTTGGCTTTGTTTGCGGATACTTAGGTAAAGCCTTCTTTTTATCTCAAATCCCACTTCTGGTATCACTATTTTATGAGTTGTCCACCCATAAAATTGATGCTCATAGAAGGGAGAATGGAACCATTCCTCATCATGTTGAGGTTCGGCGGGTGCCTAGCCCTTTCTTGATGAAGAGGAATCAAATTTGGAAGCTATGGAATGAATAAATGTGAATGAAGTAGAACCGCAACACCAAATTTAGAGAGTTGCTTGTCCTTAAGCAAGAATATGAATATAAGAAGGAAGGAGAGGGACAAAGAGGGGGTGAAATAGGGAAGGAGTATATCTTGTAAAGGTGAAGATGTTTATGATATGAAGAAAAGAGAGAGAAGAGGGGTAATGCTTCAGTTGGTAAAAGAAGTGGAGAATGAGTCAAAAATGAAGAGTGTGTGTTGCATGAATTTATAGAGTTGTGGTGGTGTGGATCATGTGGTGAGAGATGAGAATGGAGATCCAATAGTTTACATACATTGGTTGTAACCGAGAAGCTTTATAGAGAATGTACGATGGTGTAAGAGTGTGTAAGAGAGTGGTATTGGGTATGGTTTTAGTGATGATGAGTGGTGTCTGTTTGTTAGAAGGCTAAAGAACAAAGTGTGTAAGTGGAAGAAGGCTTGAGGATAAAATTTGTAAGAATGAAGTGATGGTGAGTAGTTGGCAGAGTCAAAGGGGTATTAATGCAAGAGAGGACCTATGCATGTAGATGTATGATGACAATGAAAGACTAATGCATGCATTCTTGGTAGATGAATTATAAATGCATGTGAGTAGTGCAATCAAGGATGTGCAAGTGAATTGTGCATGCACGCAATCATGGCTATGGTTTGGTTATATAGGTGTATGAGAAATGCAATATAAAGCTAGAAATGTGGCATGAAGTGAGCCAAGAGTTACATGTACTTAAGGAATGAATTAATCCATGCATGCATAACCCACCTTCTCTTGCAACAATTACATCTGAAAAATACTTAATGGAATGTAAAAATAGTTGAAGCAATATGAAAGATAAGATGCCATGCATAGTAAGCATTAAAAACTATATAAAAGAATGTCTTAATTATTGCGATTGCATGAAAAAAATGTGGTGCAAGTAATGAATATCTTATGCATAAATGAAAGGTGCTAACACCAAACTTAGTATGGTAATACCATGCTTAGTGTGGCATATCCATTATAAAGCTGGGCCAAGTATCCAGTGAGATTGACATTCAACCTCGGTGTGAGAACACCAAACTTATTCTATGCAATACACACAAACTAAAGGGAGTGAAATGCTAAATAAAAAGAGCTAGAGCAGAGATTACTAAATGATGGGTTACCTCCCATTAAGCGCTACTTTAATGTCACTAACTTGACGGTGCAACTCCTTTAGGTGAGAAGTTGAATAGTTCTTTGACAATCTATGTCTCCTCCAAGGTAGTGCTTAAGTCTCTGACCATTGACAATGAACTTCCTCCCAGAACTCTCTTCCATAACCTCTACATAACCATATGGTGACACCTTGGTGATAGTAAAAACCCCAAACCATCTAGACTTCAACTTTCTTGAGAAGCGCTTTAGCCTTGAATTGAAGAGAAGCACCATTTGTCCAGGATCAAATATTCTTGTGGAGATCCTCTTGTCCTGCCACATTTTGGTTTTCTCCTTGTAAAGCTTGGCATTCTCATAAACTTCCACTCTAAACTCATCAAAATCATCTAGTTGAAGCAACCTCTTCTCTCCCGCAGCATTTGTATTAAACTTAAGAAACTTTGTTGCCCAATATGCTCTATGCTCTAGTTTCATTGGCAAGTGACAAGCTTTGTCATAGACAAGCTGATAAGGTGACATCCCAATGGGATCTTGAAGGCCATTTTGTAAGCCCAGAGAGCATCATCAATCTTCTTTTCCCAGTCTTTTCTTGAAGCTCTCACCGTCTTCTCAAGGATTCTCTTGAGTTCTCCATTTGAGATCTCCACTTGACCACTATTTTGAGGATGGTAAGGGGTGACCACCTTGTGCTTGACTCCATATCTTTGGAGAAATGTGTCCAATTGCTTGTTGCAAAAGTGGATACCTCCATCACTAACCAAGATTTTTAGAACACCAAACTTACTAAATATATACTTCTTGAGAAAGTTAAGCACCCCTCTAGCCTTATTAGTAGGCAAAGGTACGGCCTCCACCCACTTAGAAATATAATCAATAGCCACCAAGATATAATTGTTGGAGTAAGAGAAAGGGAATGGTCCCAGGAAGTCTATTCTCCATATATCAAACAACTCCACTTTCAGGAAAAAAATTTGGGGCATTTCATTCTTTTTCGGAAAACTCCTAGCTCTTTGGCATTAGTCACAATTTTTCACAAATTCTCTATCTCTGTATTGCAGTCCTTTCTCCACCAAAATGTCCACCGTACTCAGAACCATGGCAATGCAAGAGAACTTCTTTAGTCTCTTCATCCGAGATGTATCTTCCGATTATGCCATCAGAACACCTCTTGCACAAGTAAGCATCATCCTATAAGAAGTACCTAGCATCATGATGTAACTTCTTTGCTTGTTGCTTAGTAACTTCCTTTGGAATGATCCTCCTAACCTTATAATTTGCCATGCCGGTAGAACAAGGTGCCTCGTTTATTACAAAGAGTTGATCATCAAGAAATCCTTCATTCAAGGGAATTTGATGAGCTTGAGCTTCCACTGGTTCAAGTCTAGAAAGATGGTTAGCTACTTGATTTTCAGAACCCTTTCGGTCCCTAATTTTAATATCAAATTTTTGAAGGAGAAACACCTATCTAATTTACTTTGGTTTAGCATCCTGCTTGGTCAAAGGATACTTAAGAGCAGAGTTATTAGTGTAGATAATTAATTTTGAATCAATTAAATAGGACCTAAACTTATCAAATGCAAAAATCATAACTAGAAGTTCATTTTCTGTTATGTGATATAATTCTTTTGGGCATCATGCATTCAGAACACGGCTTGCATAATATATAACATGTAATAGCTTCTCTTGTCTTTACCCTAAAACTGCTCCTATTGCAATCATCACACATTAACTCAAAAGGTGAAGTCCAATTTGGTGGAGCAATAATGGGTGCAAAAATAAGCTTAACTTTAAGAGTTTTCAAAAGCATGCAAGTATTCATGATAAAAAAATAAAAAGAATATCAGTAACCAAGAGATTGCTCAATGATATAGAAATTTTTGAAAAGTCCTTCATAAACTTCCTATAAAATTCAACATGACCAAGAAAACTTCTTATTGCCTTCACATTCATAGGAGGTGGTAATTTCTCAATTACCTTTATCTTGCTTTGTCAACTTCTATGCATTTGTTTAAGATGCGGTGTCTGAGAACAATACCTTTATTTATCATGAAATGACATTTCTCCCAATTCAAAACAAGGTTTGTTTCTTGGCACCCTCTCAAAGATAAAGCTAGATGTTGCAAGAAAGCTTCAAAATAATCACCAAAAGTAGAGAAATTATCCATAAATACCTCAATGATTTTTCAACCATGTCATAAAAATGAAAAGCATGTACCTTTGAAAAGTGGCAGGAGCGTTGCAAAGTTCGAAAGGTATGAGACGGTAGGCAAATACATCAAACGGGCAAGTGAATGCCATTTTCTCTTGATCTTGAGGGTCTACTGCAATTTGATTATACCCCGAATAACCATCCAAGAAGCAATAAAATGTATGTCCAGCCAACCTCTTAAGCATTTGGTCAATGAAAGGTAGTGGAAAGTGGTCATTTCTTGTAGCAGTATTGAGCCCTCTATTGTCAATACACATCCTCCAACCGGTTACGATTCCAGTCAGAATGAGTTCATTCTTCTCATTGGCAACTATTGTGACTCCTCTTTTCTTGGGAACAACTTGCACCGGAATCACCCAAGGACTATTAGAAATTGAATAAATAATTCTGGCTTCCCATAGCTTTATAACCCCTTTTTGAACCATCTCTTTCATGATCGGGTTCAGCCGCCTCTGTGCTTGCACCAATGGTTTGGAGCCTTCTTCAAGTAAGATTTTATGCATGCACATTGCTAGGTTTATTCCCTTAAGATTACCAATGGTCCACCCAAGAGCACTTTTATGATCTTTCAACACCTTGAGCATATCTTTGTCCTTATTCAATCCAAGAAAAAAGCTTATAATTACTGAATATGTGTTGTTGTCTCCAAGAAAAGCATATTTAAGATTGAGAGGCAAAGGCTTTAGCTCAAACTTGGGTGCCAACTCACATTTTTGTACATCAATTATAGCTTTCTCAGTGGTAAAGAATGTCCTTCCTGATATAATAGAGGCATTGGTATCTTTCTCCATGTCAAGGATTACAAAATTAGCAGAGAGTATAAATTTACCCACTTTCACTAACAAGTTCTCAACTACTCCATGTTGGAACTTAATGGAATGATCTGCAAGTTGAAGAGAGATCCTTGTGGGCTTTACTTCATCAATTTGCATCTTCTTCATCGAGGAGAGTGTCATGAGATTAATGCTATCTCCCAAGTCACAAAGAGCTCTTTCAATAGTAATCTCACCAATGGTTCAAGGAATCAAGAAACTCCTAGGATCCTTTTATTTTTGGGATAAATTGTTTTATTTGATTGTACTATATTCCTTAATGAGGATCACTGTTTCATCCTCCTTCCAATTCCTCTTATTTACTAGCAACTACTTCATAAACTTTGCATAGAGAGACATTTACTCCAGGACTTCAACAAAGGAATATTAACTTGTAGCTTTCTGAAAATCTCTAAGAACTTAGAGAATTTCTTGTCCTTGATTTTCTTTTGTAGTCTTTGAGGGTATAAAATTCTAGATTTGTATTCCGACACTTTAACCTTGTCTATGGTTTGATCTTTTAAAGCTTGAATTGGTTATGCAAGGGAGTTTGTAGGGTTGTATTTTCCTTGAGGAATGACTTTTTCTATGACTTCTTCATCTTGCTTGTCATTGCTTGTGGCTTCTTTACTTACCATTTTTTCACTCCTCAAATTATTAGCCTTATATTCTTCTCTTGAATTTGGAATTATGTCATTGGAAAAGGCATTTAAGGGCTTTTCAATAATTTTCTTGGCTAATTGGCCCATTTGAACTTCCAAATTTAGGATGGAGGCTTTGGTCTCATGCATGAATTTGTGGTGGATTGAACAAAATTAGAAGTGTGCTGGTGCACGAAATTGTGATCAATACTTTTCACAACTCAAATAATCCCCGGTGATGAAACCAAAAACTTGGTGTCCAATACCATGGCATAAACACAACTTCGCACAACTAACCAGCAAGTGGACTGGGTCGTCCAAGTAATAAACCTTACGCGAGTAATGGTCGATCCCACAGAGATTGTTGGTATGAAGCAAGCTATGGTCACCTTGTAAATCTCAGTCAGGCAAACTCAAATGGGTATGGTGATATACGAATAAAACTATAAAGATAAGGATAGAGATACTTATGTAATTCATTGGCGGGAATTTCAGATAAGCATATGAAGATGCTTGGTCCCTTCCGTCTCTCTGCTTTTCTACTGTCTTCATCCAATCCTTCTTACTCCTTTCCATGGCAAGCTTAAGCAAGGGTTTCACCGTTGTCAGTGGCTACCTCCCATCCTCTCAGTGGAAATGTTCAACGCACCCTGTCACGGCACGGCTATCCATCTATCGGTTCTCAATCAGGCCGGAATAGAATCCCGTGATTCTTTTGCGTCTGTCACTAACGCCCCGCCCTCAGGAGTTTGAAGCTCGTCACAGTCATTCAATCATTGAATCCTACTTAGAATACCACAGACAAGGTTTAGACCTTCCGGATTCTCTTGAATGCCGCCATCAGTTCTAGCCTATACCACGAAGACTCTGATCTCACGGAATGGCTGGCTCAGTTGTCAGGCGAGCGCTCAGTTGTCAGGCGATCAACCATGCATCGTGTATCAGGAATCCAAGAGATATTCACCCAATCAAA
>NC_029772.3:29415774-29416224 GCF_000817695.3 Arachis duranensis | reverse complement strand
AAGGTCCTATATATAGAGAACTAGTAGCCTAGGGTGTACAGATATGAGTAAATGACATAAAAATCCACTTCCGGGTCCACTCACGGCCATGCCTAGACCTTGTTCTTATGTATTTTCAACGGTGGAGTTTCTACACACCATAGATTAAGGTGTGGAGCTCTGCTGTACCTCGAGTATGAATGCAATTACTATTGTTCTTCTACTCAATTCCGCTTGTTCTTGTTCTAAGATATCACTTGTTCTTCAACTTGATGAATGTGATAATCCGTGACACTCATCATCATTCTCACCTATCAACGCGTGCCTGACAACCACCTCCGTTCTACCTTATATTGGGTGGATATCTCTTGGATTCTTTAACCGGAATCTTCGTGGTATAAGCTAGAACTGATGGCGGCATTCAAGAGAATCCGGAAGGTCTAACCTTGTCTGTGGTATTCTGAGTAGGAT
>NC_029772.3:29414401-29415632 GCF_000817695.3 Arachis duranensis | reverse complement strand
ACCAAGTTTTTGGCGCCGTTGCCGGGGATTGTTCGAGTTTTCGGCAAGCTTTTGGTCCGGTAACATCAGTGCCAAATTTCTGATCCGGCAACAGCACCAAGTTTTTGGCGCCGTTGCCGGGGATTGTTGAGTTTGGACAACTAACAGTTCATCTTGTTGCTTAGATTAGGTATTTTTTTCTTCAGAGTTCTTAAGAATGAATTCTAGTGTTTCAAGGTGATGTTCTTATCATCACCAAAGCTGATTAATCTTCATCAATTTAGCTCTTGGATGCAATGTTCTGCTGAAGCTTGGCTAGCCATGTCTAATTTCTTTAGACTGAAGCTTTAGACTAACATTGCATGATTCCTGGAATTCTCATTTAGAATTCTGATACCTTTATTTTCTTTTCCACTTAATTTTCGAAAAAGCACAAAAAATTTACAAAATCATAAAATCCAAAAATATCTCTTGTTTGAGTCTAGAGTCTCATGTTAAGTTTGGTGTCAATTGCATGTTTCTGTTCTTCTTGCATTCATGCATATGTCTTCATTAATCTTCAAGTTGTTCTTGATGATTTCTTACTCTGATCTTTGAATTCTCTTGACTTGAGTGTTTAGTGTGTCTCATATGCATTCTCATTTTGTTAGTGTCAGTAGTGTTTTATGTGTCTCATATGCATTCTCATTAGTGTCAGTAGTATACAAACTGCTAAGTTTGGTGTCTTGCATGCATTGTTATTTGATTTTAGTTGCATTTTGATTATTCCTCATGATTGAAAATCCAAAAATATCTTTAATTTATGTCTTTTCAAGTCAATAATACAGAGAATTGAAGATTCAGAACATACAGCAGAGGAACTACACAGAAAAAGCTGGGCGTTCAAAACGCCCAGTAAAGAAGACAGACTGGCGTTTAAACGCCAGCCAGGGTGCCTGGCTGGGCGTTTAACGCCCAAAAGGGTAGAGTTTTGGGTGTTAAACGCCAGAATGTGCACCATTCTGGGCGTTTAACGCCAGGATGGCACAAGAGGGAAGATTCTGTTTTCAAATCAAATTTTTTTTTCAAGTTTTCAAAATTTTTCAAAATCAAATCTTTTTCAAATCATATCTTTTCAATCAAATCTTTTTCAAAATCAATTTCTTTCTATTTTTAAGGATACTTGCTATCAATTGATGATTTGATTCAACATTTCAAGTATGTTGCCTTTTCTGTTGAGAAAGGTTTAATGTTTGAATCATATCTTTTCTTG
>NC_029772.3:29414138-29414314 GCF_000817695.3 Arachis duranensis | reverse complement strand
TTTTTCAAATCATATCTTCTCAATCACATCTTTTTCAAAATAGTTTTCAATCAAATCTTTTTCAAAAATCACTTGATTTCTGTTCCACTCTTATTTTCGAAAATCAATTAGTGTTTTTCAAAATGTTTTCAAAATCTTTTACTTAATTTTCGAAAATTACTTCCCCTCTTCTCACG
>NC_029772.3:29412964-29413763 GCF_000817695.3 Arachis duranensis | reverse complement strand
GGTGACTTTACTGCACCTACTCCCGACTTTTATGGGAGAAGCATCTCTATCCCTGCCATTGGGGCAAACAACTTTGAGCTTAAGCCTCAATTGGTTTCTCTAATGCAACAGAATTGCAAGTTCCATGGACTTCCATTGGAAGATCCTCATCAGTTTTTAGCTGAATTCTTGCAAATCTGTGACACTGTCAAGACTAATGGGGTTGACCCTGAGGTCTACAGACTTATGCTATTCCCTTTTGCTGTAAGAGACAGAGCTAGGACATGGTTGGATTCACAACCTAAAGAAAGCCTGAACTCCTGGGAAAAGCTAGTCAATGCCTTCCTGGCAAAGTTCTTTCCACCTCAAAAATTGAGTAAGCTTAGAGTGGAAGTCCAAACCTTCAGACAGAAAGAAGGAGAATCCCTCTATGAAGCTTGGGAAAGATACAAACAATTAATCAGAAAGTGTCCCTCTGACATGCTTTCTGAATGGAGCATCACAAGTATTTTCTATGATGGTCTCTCTGAACTATCCAAGATGTCTTTGGATAGCTCTGCTGGAGGATCTCTTCATCTGAAGAAGATGCCTACAGAAGCTCAAGAACTAATTGAAATGGTTGCAAATAACCAATTCATGTACACTTCTGAAAGGAATCCTATAAACAATGGGACAAATCAGAAGAAAGGAGTTCTTGAGATTGATACTCTGAATGCCATACTGGCTCAGAACAAAATATTGACTCAGCAAGTCAATTTGATTTCTCAAAGTCTGTCTGGAATGCAAAATGCACCAGGCAGTACTAAGGAAGCTTCATCTA
>NC_029772.3:29411398-29411813 GCF_000817695.3 Arachis duranensis | reverse complement strand
GTGTTGGGAGGTTCCAACATTGCTCTGAGTATCTGTGAGGCTCCATGAGAGCCCTCTGTCAAGCTATTGACATTAAAGAAGTGCTTGTTGGGAGGCAACCCAATGTTATATTTTATCTATTTTTCCTTTGTTATTTTATGTTTTCTGTAGGTTGATGATCATGAGAAGTCACAAAATCAATTGAAAAAGCAAAAACAGAAAGAAAAACAGCACACCCTGGAGGAAGAACCTGCCGGCGTTTAAACGCCAGTGAGGCTAGCAGATGGGCGTTTAACGCCCAGTCTGGCACCATTCTGGGCGTTTAACGCCAGAAAGGGGCACCAGACTGGCGTTAAACGCCAGGAAAGGGCAAGAAGCTGGCGTTAAACGCCAGAAATGGGCACCAGCCCAGCGTTTAACGCCAGAATTGGCACAA
>NC_029772.3:29410531-29411287 GCF_000817695.3 Arachis duranensis | reverse complement strand
TGTGGACCCCACAGGATCCCCACCTACCCCACCACTCTCTTTCTTCTTCACCCATTCACCAATCACCTCAACACCTCTTCCTCAAAAACCCTTCACCTATCAAATCCCATCTTTCTCTTCACCACTCACATCCATCCTTCATAAAACCCCACCTACCCCACCATTCAAATTCAAACCACTTTCCCTCCCAAACCCACCCATACATGACTGAACCATAACCCTCCCCTCCACTCCTATATAAACCCTTCTTCACTCCTTCATTTTCACACAACCTAAACACTACTTCTCCCCCCTTTGGCCGAACCACAAGGCCATCTCCATCTCCTCATTTCTTCTTCTTCTACTCTCTTCTTTGTTCTTTTGCTCGAGGACGAGCAAACCTTTTATGTTTGGTGTGGTAAAAGCACTGCTTTTTGTTTTTCCATAACCATTTATGGCATCCAAGGCCGGAGAAACCTCTAGAAAGAGGAAAAGGAAGGCAAAAGCTTCCACCTCCGAGTCATGGGAGATGGAGAGATTCATCTCAAGGGTGCATCAAGACCACTTCTATGAAGTTGTGGACTTGAAGAAGGTGATCCCTGAGGTCCCTTTCAAACTCAAAAAGAGTGAATATCCGGAGATCCGATATGAGATCCGAAGGAGAGGTTGGGAAGTTCTTACCAACCCCATTCAACAAGTCGGAATCCTAATGGTTCAAGAGTTCTATGCCAATGCATGGATCACCAAGAACCATGATCAAAGTGTGAACCCGGACCC
>NC_029772.3:29409695-29410023 GCF_000817695.3 Arachis duranensis | reverse complement strand
TCCATAGGATCTTCAAGAGGAAGAACAAGCCGCCATCACTAAGGTGGACCCGTTCTTTAATTTCCTTGTTCTTTATTTTCTGCTTTTATGTTTGTGTCTTTATTACATGATCATTAGTGTCTTAGTGTCTATGCCTTAAAGTTATAAATGTCCTATGAATCCATCACCTTTCTTAGATGAAAAATGTTTTTAGTCACAAAAGAACAAGAAGTACAGGATTCCGAATTCATCTTTAAAACTAGTTAAATTAGTTTGATGTGGTGACAATACTTTTTGTTTTCTGAATGAATGCTTGAACAGTGCATATGTCTTTTGAATTTGTTGTTTT
>NC_029772.3:29408639-29409653 GCF_000817695.3 Arachis duranensis | reverse complement strand
TGTGGTTCATGAATGTTGGCTCTTAAAAGAATGATGAAAAAGGAGAAATGTTACTGAGGATCTGAAAAATCATAAAAATGATTCTTGAAGCAAGAAAAAGCAGTGAATACAAAAAAAAGGGAGAAAAACGAAAAAAAAAAGAGGGAGAAAAGAAAACGAAAAAAAAAGAAAGAAAAAAAAGAGAGAAAAAGAAAGAAATAAAGTTGTGATCCAAGGCAAAAAGAGTGTGCTTAAGAACCCTGGACACCTCTAATTGGGGACTCTAGCAAAGCTAAGTCACAATCTGAAAAGGTTCACCCAATTATGTGTCTGTAGCATGTATGTATCCGGTGGTAATACTGGAAGATAGAGTGCTTTGGGCCATGGCCAAGACTCAATAAGCAGCTGTGTTAAAGAATCATCATATTTAACTAAAGAGAATCAATGACACTATCTGGATTCTGAGTTCCTAAAGAAGCCAATCATTCTGAATTTCAAAGGATAGAGTGAGATGCCAAAACTGTTCAGAGGCAAAAAGCTAAAAGCCCCGCTCATCTAATTAATACTGATCTTCATAGATGTTTTTGGAATTCATTACATATTCTCTTCTTTTTATCTTATTTGATTTTCAGTTGCTTCAGGACAAGCAATAATTTAAGTTTGGTGTTGTGATGAGCGGATAATTTGTACGCTTTTTGGCATTGTTTTTAGTATGTTTTTAGTATGATCTAGTTAGTTTTTAGTATATTTTTATTAGTTTTTAGTTAAAATTCATTTTTCTGGACTTTACTATGAGTTTGTGTGTTTTTCTATGATTTCAGATATTTTCTGGCTGAAATTGAGGGACCTGAGCAAAAATCTGATTCAGAGACTAAAAAGGACTGCAGATGCTGTTGGATTCTGACCTCCCTGCACTCGAAGTGGATTTTCTGGAGTTACAGAAGTCCAATTGGCGCGCTCTTAATGGCGTTGGAAAGTAGACATCCTGGGATTTCCAGCAATATATGATAGTCTATACTTTGTCCAAGATTTGAC
>NC_029772.3:29401205-29408468 GCF_000817695.3 Arachis duranensis | reverse complement strand
GATGATAAGTAACCCTCATTATCATTCTCACTCATGAACGCGCGTGATTGACAACCACTTCCGTTCTACATGCAACTGAGCTTGAATGCGTATCTCTTAGATTCCCCAACAGAATCTTCGTGGTATAAGTTAGATAGTTGGCGGCATTTATGAGGATCCAGAAAGTCTCACCTTGTCTGTGGTATTCCGAGTAGGATCCTGGGAATCCGGAAGGTCTAACCTTGTCCGTGGTATTCCGAGTAGGATTCCGGTAATGAATGACTGTGACGAGCTTCAAACTCCTGAAGGCTGGGCGTTAGTGACAGATGCAAAAGAATCACTGGATTCTATTCTGGCCTGATTGAGAACCGACAGATGGATAGCCGCGCTGTGACAGGGTGCGTTGAACATTTCCACTGAGAGGATGGGAGGTAGCCACTGACAACGGTGAAACCCTTGCATACAGCTTGCCATGGAAAGGAGTAAGAAGGATTGGATGAAGACAATAGGAAAGCAGAGAGACGAAAGGAACACAACATCTTCATACGCTTATCTGAAATTCTCACCAATGAATTACATAAGTATCTCTATCTTTATCTTTATGTTTCATTCATCATTCATAACCATTTGAGTTTGCCTGACTAAGATTTACAAGGTGACCATAGCTTGCTTCATACCAACAATCTCTGTGGGATCGACCCTTACTCGCGTAAGGTTTATTACTTGGACGACCCAGTACACTTGCTGGTTAGTTGTGCGAAGTTGTGTTTATGCCATGGTATTGAACACCAAGTTTTTGGGTTCATCACCGGGGATTAATTGATTTGTGAAAAGTATTGATCACAATTTCGTGCACCAATTATGGGCCACCATCTCAATTAATTCCAAGATTTCATCGATGGTCTTTTTTATATGCAGAGATCCTTCAGTGGAGTTGTTCAATGAGTTCCTTGAAGCAAGGGTAATCCCATCATAGAAGATCTAGAGTTGCACCGAGTAAAATCTACTTAAACAGTAATTAAATAAGTAATTAATTAAATATGGCCAATAATAGTTAAGGAATTTAAATTTTATAATTCAGAAATTAGAAATAATTGGAATACGAATTAAAACGCTAATCTTAAATATTTTGGCCAAAAATCAAGCCAATGGGCTAAAACGAGTAAACCGGGCCCATAGTCCATATATGTATAACACTCCAAACTCACCAATTTCAGCACACTTCCCATTGAGAGACGGATAGGAGAAAAAGAGAGTGAGAAACCCTAACTTCCTTAATCTTCAATCCCTCGTAACTTTCTCTCTAGAGGTCCGATTGCCACACCATTTACGGCCACGCGAAGCTCATCTCCTCATCTTCATTTCTATCCAGTAATTTTGTAAACATCTCCCTCACCAAACTATAGTTTCGTTTTTCCCATAAGAATCACATTTTTGGCTTGTGTGTTTATAAAATTTGGTGATTCTTGTGTTTAGGAGGAGCTCTAGCTTGCGTTCTAGCTAAGTTTCATCACTAATTTCAGTGAATAAAGATAAGAGCCACTTTACCCATGTGTTCATGAAGTTTTATGAAGTCCTAGTGATTGAATATTGTGTATGTTATGTGAAATAGCGTGGATTGGTATTAGAGGCATTAAGTTGATCATTAGTGGTGCTTGAACTTGGTGGAGGTGAACTTGAAGTCTAAACTTGGTGAAATTCAAGAATTGAGGGTTTGATCTTGGCTTCCTAGAGGTGTGGTTTAAATCTCATTTATATACCATGTAATATGATATAAAATCCTAGGCTAGATGTCCCTAGGCATAAGCTTGAATTGTGTAATTGGACGAAATTGATATGTTAAAATTGATACATTGTTGAATTTGATTTTGGTTGGTGATTGTGTGTTTATGAATTATGAGTTGAGTTGATGAATTTTGGGCCAGAGGCCGTGAAAGGTAAGCTTGGTAAGTTGATAAAATACATTGAATGTTTATGCATGAAATTGAGGTGTAAAAATGATAATTTAGTGTTGTAATGTGTAAATTAAGTAGGCTTAAACTTGGTTGATAGTAAACGAGTTAATTGAGATAGTTCGGAGGTATTATATTGATGTAGAAAACTGACATGTCTTGTGAACCTCTTGGAAATTAGTAAATTTTATTTTTGGATAAAAACTAATATTGGCCAACTTCAGCGGGTCGTAACTTGGTCCTCGGAGTTGGAAATTCAACGAAGTTAGATTTTTATGAAAATTATTTTAATAATCTTTCCAATAGATTAAGAATGGTTGAAAAATGAATTTTATATAAGACGTTATAAAAGTTCAAAATTGGGTTGAAAAACTGAATTTTTGTAGTATATCAAATTTTTGAAAATTTGGTATGCATGCGTACGCGGAGTTGTCATGCGTACGCGAGTAAATAGTTCTGCCAGTACTCTCGCATACGCAATAGTGATTTGCATATGCGATAATGCCATTTTTAAAACTCATGCGTACGCAACCATGTCTCGCAACACTGACAAGTTTTTTCGTCAAGTATCATCACGTATGCAAAGGTGGTCCACATACGTGGTGCACAAAATTGTGATCATCAATGGCGCCATCAACATGGTACGCTCAATTGTAATCTCAACTCTTTATCACAAATTCGCACAACTAACCCAGCAAGTGCACTGGGTCGTCCAAGTAATAAACCTTACGCGAGTAAGGGTCGATCCCATGGAGATTGTTGGTATGAAGCAAGCTATGGTCATCTTGTAAATCTCAGTCAGGTAGATTCAAATGGTTATGGATGATTTATGAATAAAGCATAAAATAAAGATAGAGATACTTATGTAATTCATTGGTGAGAATTTCAGATAAGCGTATGGAGATGCTTTGTCCATTCCGTCTCTCTGCTTTCCTACTGTCTTCATCCAATCCTTCTTACTCCTTTCCATGGCAAGCTGTATGTTGGACATCACCATTGTCAATGGCTACAGTCCCGTCCTCTCAGTGAAAATGTTCAATGCGCTCTGTCACAGCACGGCTATTCAGCTGTCGGTTCTCGATCATGTCGGAATAGAATCCAGTGATTCTTTTTCGTCTGTCACTAATGCCCAGCCCTCAGGAGTTTGAAGCACGTCACAGTCATTCAATCCCAGAATCCTACTCGGAATACCACAGACAAGGTTTAGACTTTCCAGATTCTCTTGAATGCCATCATCAATTCTAGCTTATACCACGAAGATTCCGATTAACATGATCAAAAGATGAAAATACAATAGTAAAAGGTCCTATTTGTAGAGAACTAGTAGCTTAGGGTTTACAGAGATGAGTAAATAACATAAAAATCCACTTTCGGGCCCACTTGGTGTGTGCTTGGGCTGAGCATTGAAGCATTTTCGTGTAGAGACTCTTCTTGGAGTTAAACGCCAGCTTTTGTGCCAGTTTGGGCGTTTAACTCCCATTCTTGTGCCAGTTCCGGCGTTTTACGCCAGAATTCTTGAGCTGACTTGGAATGCCTGTTTGGGCCATCAAATCTCGAGCAAAGTATGAACTATTATACATTGCTGGAAAGCCCAGGATGTCTACTTTCCAACGCCATTAAGAGCGCGCCAATTGGGTATCTGTAGCTCCAGAAAATCTACTTCGAGTGCAGGGAGGTCAGAATCCAATAGCATTTGCAGTCCTTTTCAGCCTATGAATCAGATTTTTGCTCAGGTCCCTCAATTTCAACCAGAAAATACCTAAAATCATAGAAAACACACAAACTCATAGTAAAGTCCGGAAAAGTGAATTTTAACTAAAAACTAATAAAAATATAATAAAAATTAACTAAAACATACTAAAAACATACTAAAAACAATGCCAAAAAGCGTATAAATTATCCGCTCATCACAACACCAAACTTAAATTGTTGCTTGTCCCCAAGCAACTGAAGATCAAATAAGATAAAAAGAAGAGAATATGCAATGAATTCCAAAAACATCTATGAAGATCAGTATTAATTAGATGAGCGGGGCTTTTAGCTTTTTGCCTCTGAACAGTTTTGGCATCTCACTTTATCCTTTGAAATTCAGAATGATGGGCTTCTATAGGAACTCAGAATCCAGATAGTGTTTTGGCTTCTTTAGGAACTCAGAATCCAGATAGTGTTATTGATTCTCCTAGTTAAGTATGATGATTCTTGAACATAGCTACTTTTATGAGTCTTGGCTGTGGCCCAAAGCACCCTGTCTTCCAGTATTACCACCGGATACATACATGCCACAGACACATAACTGGGTGAACCTTTTCAAATTGTGACTCAGCTTTGCTAGAGTCCCCAATTAGAGGTGTCCAGGGTTCTTAAGCACACTCTTTTTGCCTTGGATCACAACTTTATTATTTCTTTTCTCCTTTTCTCTTTCTTTTTTTCTTTCTCTCTTTTTTTTCTTTTTTTTTGAATTCACTGCTTTTTCTTGCTTCAAGAATCATTTTTATGATTTTTCAGATCCTCAGTAACATGTCTCCTTTTTCATCATCCTTTCAAGAGCCAACATTCATGAACAACAAATTCAAAAGACATATGCACTGTTCAAGCATACATTCAGAAGTCAAAGTATTGCCACCACATCAAAATAATTAATCTGTTATAAAATTCAAAATTCATGCAATTCTTCTCTTTTCCAATTAAGAACATTTTTCATTTAAGAAAGGTGATAGATTCATAGGACATTCATAACTTTAAGGCATAGACACTAAGACACTAATGATCATAAGACACAAACATAGATAAACATAGGCATAAAAATTCGAAAAACAGGAAATTAAAGAACAAGGAGATTAAAGAACGGATTCACCTTAGTGATGGCGGCTTGTTCTTCCTCTAGAAGATATTATGGAGTGCTTGAGATCCTCAATGTCTCTTCCTTGCCTTTGTTGCTCCTCTCTCATGACTCTTTGATCTTCTCTAATTTCATGGAGGAGAATGGAATGTTCTTGGTGCTCCACCCTTAGTTGTCCCATGTTGGAACTCAATTCTCCTAGAGAGGTGTTGATTTGCTCCCAATAGTTTTGTGGAGGAAAGTGCATCCCTTGAGGTATCTCAGGGATTTCATGGTGAGTGGGATCTCTTGTTTGCTCCATCATCTTCTTAGTGATGGGCTTGTCTTCATCAATGAGGATGTTTCCCTCTATGTCAATTCCAACTGAATAACAGAGGTGACAAATGAGATGAGGGAAAGCTAAGCTTGCCAAGGTAGAGGACTTGTCCGCCACCTTATAAAGTTCTTGGGATATAACCTCATGAACTTCTACTTCCTCTCCAATCATGATGCTATGAATCATGATAGCCCGGTCTATAGTAACTTCGGACCGGTTGCTTGTGTGAATGATTAAGCGTTGGATAAACTCCAACCATCCTCTAGCCACGGGCTTGAGGTCATGCCTTCTCAGTTGAACTGGCTTCCCTCTTGAATCTCTTTTCCATTGAGCGCCCTCTTCACAAATGTCTATGAGGACTTGGTCCAACCTTTGATCAAAGTTGACCCTTCTAGTGTAAGGGTGTTCATCTCCTTGCATCATGGGCAAGTTGAATGCCAACCTTACATTTTTCGGACTAAAATCCAAGCATTTCCCCCGAACCATTGTAAGCCAATTCTTTGGGTCCGGGTTCACACTTTGATCATGGTTCTTGGTGATCCATGCATTGGCATAGAACTCTTGAACCATTAAGATTCCGACTTGTTGAATGGGGTTGGTAAGAACTTCCCAACCTCTTCTTCGGATCTCATGTCGGATCTCCAGATATTCACTCTTTTTGAGTTTGAAAGGGACCTCGGGGATCACCTTCTTCATGGCCACAACTTCATAGAAGTGGTCTTGATGCACCCTTGAGATGAATCTTTCCATCTTCCATGACTCGGAGTGGAAGCTTTTGCCTTCCCTTTCCTCTTTCTAGAGGTTTCTCTGGCCTTAGATGCAATAAATGGTTATGGAAAAATAAAAAGCAATGCTTTTACCACACCAAACTTAGAAGTTTTGCTCGTCCTCAAGCAAAAGAAAAAAGAAGAAAGTGGAAGAAGAAGAAATAGAGGAGATGGAGGTGGCTTTGTGGTTCGGCCAAGGGGGAGAAGTAGTGTTTTGGTTGTGTGAAAATGAAGGAGTGAATAAGAGTTTATATAGGGGTGGGGAGAGGTGGGGATCCTATGGGATCCAGAGATCCTGAGGTGTCAAGGAAAATTCATCCCTGCACCAAGTGGCGAGCAAAAATGCTCTTTATGCCAATTCTGGCATTAAACGCCGGGCTGGTGCCCATTTCTGGCGTTTAACGCCAGCTTCTTGCCCCTTCCTGGCGTTTAACGCCAGTCTGGTGCCCCTTTCTGGCGTTAAAAGCCCAGAATGGTGCCAGACTGGGGGTTAAATGCCCATTTACTGCTTTTACTGGCGTTTAAACGCCAGCAAGCTTTCCTCCAGGGTGTGCTATTTTTTTTTCTGTTTTTTATTCTGTTTTTGCTTTTTCAATTGATTTTGTGAGTTCCCATGATCATCAACCTACAGAAAACATAAAATAATAAAGGAAAATAGATAAATATAACATTGGGTTGCCTCCCAACAAGCGCTTCTTTAATGTCAGTAGCTTGACAGTGGGCTCTCATGGAGCCTCACAGATACTCAGAGCAATGTTGGAACCTCCCAACACCAAACTTAGAGTTTGAATGTAGGGGTTCAACACCAAACCTAGAAGTTGGTTGTGGCCTCCCAACACCAAACTTAGAGTTTGACTGTGGGGGCTCTGTTTCACTCTATTTTGAGAGAAGCTCTTCATGCTTCCTCTCTATGGTTACAGAGAAATATCCTTGAGCCTTAAACACAAGGGATTCTTCATTCACTTGAATGATCAATTCTCCTCTGTCAACATCAATCACAGCCTTTGCTGTGGCTAGGAAGGTGGTGCACGAAATTGCAATCACACTTTTGCAATCCCGCACAACTAACCAGCAAGTGCACTGGGTCGTCCAAGTAATACCTTACGTGAGTAAGGGTCGATCCCACGGAGATTGTGGCTTGAAGCAAGCTATGGTTATCTTGTAAATCTTAGTCAGGATATCAAAGATTATCAGGATTGATTGTAAAAAGCAAAAGAACATAAAACAGGTACTTGAATTGCAGTGATGGAGAATAGGTTGAGGTTTTGGAGATGCTCTGTCTTCTGAATCTCTGCTTTCCTACTGTCTTCTTCTTCAAACACGCAAGGCTCCTTCCATGGCAAGCTGTATGCAAGGGTTTCACCGTTATCAGTGGCTACCTCCCATCCTCTCAGTGGAAATGTTCAACGC
>NC_029772.3:29399541-29399904 GCF_000817695.3 Arachis duranensis | reverse complement strand
TCCCCAATTAGAGGTGTCCAGGGTTCTTAAGCACACTCTTTTTGCCTTAGATCACAACTTTATTTCTTTCTTTTTCTTTCTCTTTTTTTTCGAAATTTTTTTTTGTATCCACTGCTTTTTTTCTTGCTTCAAGAATCAATTAGATGATTTTTTAGATCCTCAATAACAGTTCTCTTTTTTCCTCATTCTTTCAAGAGCCAACAATTTTAACATTCTCAAAACAACAAATTCAAAAAACATATGCACTGTTCAAGCATTCATTCAGAAAACCAAAAAGTATTGTCACCACATCAAACTAATTCAACTAGTTTCAAGGATAAATTCGAAATCCTGTACTTCTTGTTCTTTTGTGATTAAAGCATT
>NC_029772.3:29393759-29394863 GCF_000817695.3 Arachis duranensis | reverse complement strand
CCATTTCCACGTTTAAGCTCCAGTTTAACCTTAAACTGGAGCTTAAACGTGTTCGACATTTTATCCTCCAGGGTGCTTTCCTCATTTCCACGTTTAAGCTTCAGTTTAACCTTAAACTAAAGCTTAAACGTGTTCGACAATTCCATCCTCCAGGATTGCCTTCTTCCATTTCCACGTTTAAGCTTCAGTTTAACCTTAAACTGAAGCTTAAACGTGTTCGATTATTTACCCTCCAGGATTGCTTTCTTCCATTTCCACGTTTAAGCTTCAGTTTAATCTTAAACTGAAGCTTAAACTACAACTTAAACGCCACCTTTTGAAAGGGTTTCTGGGCCAAAGATATTGCAGTTTAAGTTAGTATTTGAGCACAAACATTGACTTAAACATACTCTGGTATGAAACCCAATTGAATATCATTGTTTATGGGATTAGGCCTGAAGAATTGATGAGTCTGAAATTTCAATTTGTTGAGTCATGTGTCATTACTTGATTATCACTAAGTTGGCTCAATGAATGTTACAGAATTAGATCAGCAGCCTCATCAGGATTATGGATCATAAACCCAAAGCAAAAGGAAATCAAGGAAAGGCCTCAAAGCCCAAGAAACACAACAGAAGCTCAATTTAGAAAGTGTATAAATAGATAGAATTGAAGTTAGATGGACTTTTTGGCTTTGGAATTTTTACTTTTGGGACTTTTGGGGATCATTTTCTAGTTTTACTTTGTGTAATTGAATTCAGAGCTATGAATAACTAAACCCCTTTCATTGGGTTAGGGAGCTCTATTGTAATTCAATGAATCAATAATAGTTTTTATCTTCTTCTTCAATCTTTTCTCTTGAATTTTGTTAGAAAGCTTCTCGATCTAATTCCATTGGTTAGTTGTCTTGGGAAAGAAACTATCCATAATTGGAATCCTTCGGAACCTTGGGAAAGGAATGGAGGATTCATGCTAGAGAAGCTTTCTCACAGTGAATTGGATTGGGGTTTGGATGGATATTGTGACATGTAATCCTACCAAATTGTGGTTCATGAAACTGTGTGGTATAATCAGTGATCGAGCATCATCTCTTCTTATGAACATTTAAACCAAGGGATTGGGAAT
>NC_029772.3:29392376-29393102 GCF_000817695.3 Arachis duranensis | reverse complement strand
AATGCATTGGTTGAGGAAGGGATAAAAATGTTTTGATTCGGAGATCTCAATATCTCCTGAAACCCAATGAATTCCCCATTTTTGATCTACCACTTTCTCTTTACATTCTGCAATTAAATTCATGCAATCACCCCGATCCCTTTTTAATTTCAGCAATTTAGCTTCTCGCTCTTTAATTCATGCAATTTTACATTCTGCAATTCTCATCTAAATCTTGATTCCGCTCAACTAGAACACACTTCTAATCTGAATTGCTCACTCAACCAATCCTTGTGGGATTCGACCTCACTCTATTGTGAGTTTTTACTTGACGATAACCGGTGCACTTGCCGGAAGGAATTTTTGCGATTGTGCAACTTCCTAAAATCGTAGCTATCAAGTTTATGGCGCCGTTGCCGGGGATTGGTTTTCGATTGACAATTCTCAAATTGGAAGTTAACTAGATTGAGCATTTTTCTTGTTTTGTTAATTCCGTTCAAGTTACTTGTTGAATTTTAATTTCTGCACTCTGTTACTTGCTTTCTTTCTTTATGCCTTTAGAATTCAAGCAACTAACTCACTGACCCACTAACTATTTGAATTAATTCCTCAACTGCTCTAACCATACTCTTCCATTGACCAAGAGTATTTCACTTTTTTGTTGCTTGTGCTGTGTTCTTGTATGACAGGTAGGAGAGGAGAGACATCAACTCCTCCATATACCGAACCAGAGAGGACCCTTCATAA
>NC_029772.3:29391041-29392276 GCF_000817695.3 Arachis duranensis | reverse complement strand
GAATTTAACAAGCATCAAAGGAAGAAATTGGTAAATGATGCCAAATACTTCATCTGGGACGAACCATACTTGTTCAAAAAAATGTTTGGATGGCATACTCAGAAGATGCATATCAGAGGAAGAAGGAAGGGAAGTCTTATGGGACTGCCATGGCTCCACTTATGGAGGACATTTTGCAGGAGAAAGAACAACAACTAAGGTGTTGCAGTGTGGTTTTTATTGGCCCACTATCTTCAAAGATGCAAAGGAACTAGTGAAGCACTGCCATGAATGCCAGAAAGCGGGGAATCTGCCAAGAAGAAATGAAATGCCACAACAATTCATTCTGGAACTTGAATTGTTTGATGTATGGGGGATAGATTTCATGGGACCCTTTCCCACCTCATACTCAAATAATTACATTCTTGTGGCAGTAGACTATGTCTCCAAATGGGTTGAAGCAATAGCAACTCCAACCAATGATAATAAGGTAGTCATGAACTTCCTCAGAAAACACATTTTTTGCCGTTTTGGGGTTCCAAGAGCAATCATCAGTGATGGAGGAAGCCACTTCTGCAACAAACCATTAGAGGCATTGCTTCTAAAATATGGAGTCAAACACAAGGTAGCCACACCATACCATCCACAGACAAGTGGGCAAGCAGAAATATCTAATAGGGAACTCAAAAGAATCCTGGAAAAGACTGTGGGAACTTCAAGGAAGGACTGGTCGATTAAGCTAGATGATGCTCTTTGGGCATATAGGACAGCTTTCAAAACACCAATTGGAATGTCTCCTTACCAACTAGTATATGGAAAAGCTTGCCATTTGCCACTGGAATTAGAGCACAAAGCATTTTGGGCCTTGAAACTCTTGAACTTGGACAGCAAAGCTGCTGGAGAAAGAAAGATGTTGCAAATTCAAGAGTTGGAAAAATTCAGAACTGAAGCTTATGAGAATGCCAAAATTTACAAAGAAAGAGCAAAGAAGAAGCATGACAGCAACATAGCCCCAAGAAAATTTGAAGAGGGACAAAAAGTATTGCTCTACAATTCTAGGCTGAAGCTATTTCCAGGGAAGCTAAAATCAAGATGGTCTGGACCATTCCTTGTCACCAAGGTCTCCCAATATGGACAAGTAGAAATCATGGAAGAAAAATCACAAAGAACCTTCACTGTGAATGGTCAAAGACTCAAACATTACTTGGGAGATGTGGAGGAGAAGGACAAGGTTAAATATCACCTCAACTGAGGAA
>NC_029772.3:29386532-29387077 GCF_000817695.3 Arachis duranensis | reverse complement strand
GATCCTTTCTGGTGGCTGTATTGAGCCTTCTGTAGTCAATACACATACGCCACCCTGTGACTGTTCTTGTAGGAACCAGTTCATTTTTTTCATTATGAACCACTGTCATGCCTCCCTTTTTGGGGACAACTTGGACAGGGCTCACCCAGGGGCTATCAGAAATAGGATAAATAATCCCAGTCTCTAGTAATTTAGTGACCTCTTTCTGCACCACCTCCTTCATGGCTGGATTTAGCCTCCTTTGTGGTTGGACCACTGGTTTTTCTTGTGTGTCCTTAGCACTTGAATCAGTGCTTCCTCTTCCTGTGGATTTAAAGCAGAGCTTATAATCACTGGAAAAGTGTAACCCTCCCCCAGAAACGCATACTTCAGGGATGGTGGTAGTGGTTTGAGTTCAGGTTTGGGAGGCTTATCCCCCTCCTGAGGAATTTTCGCAAATTCCTTTGTTTCCACTGATTCTTCTTGATCAGGTTGAGCATCTTTGAAGATGTCCTCAAGCTCTGATTCTAGGCTTTCAGTCATATTGATCTCTTCTACCAGAGAGA
>NC_029772.3:29384269-29384722 GCF_000817695.3 Arachis duranensis | reverse complement strand
CTGTAATGGGGTTAGCATATGACCCCAGAGTCCTTCTGGACTGATCAATTCCACTTAGGTCCATAATGGATAAAGGGAAATGATATGGATTGCAAATGGATAAAATATTTTTTTTTGAAGAATTAAACGAAAAAAATAAAATAAAATAAAAGGAAATTAAGATAAAAATTCGAAAATCAAAAAGAAAATAAGATCAAAGCAAATTGAGAACTGAATCAATTAGTTAAATAAAAAGATTTTGAAAAGAGCAATTAAAAAGATATGACTGAAAATTTTGAAAAGAGCAATTAAAAAGATATGATTGAAAAATTTTTATGAAAAAGATTTGATTTTTGAAAAGAGGAAAGAGAAAAACAACAAATTGACACCAAACTTAAAACTTTTAGAAAATCAAACACTAATTTTCGAAAATTTTTAAGGGAAAAACACAAAGAGGACACCAAACTTAGAAAT
>NC_029772.3:29381416-29383267 GCF_000817695.3 Arachis duranensis | reverse complement strand
GGGCCCACTTGGTGTGTGCTTGGGTTGAGCATTGAAGCATTTTCGTGTAGAGACTCTTTTTGGAGTTAAACGCCAGCTTTTATGCCAGTTTGGGTGTTTAACTCCAAGTTTTATGCCAGTTCCAGCGTTAACCGCTGGAATTTCTGAGGCTGATTTGCAACGCCGGTTTGGGCCATCAAATCTTGGGCAAAGTATGGACTATCATATATTGCTGGAAAGCCCAGGATGTCTACTTTCCAACGCCGTTGAGAGCGCGCCAATTGGGCTTCTGTAGCTCCAGAAAATCCACTTCGAGTGCAGGGAGGTCAGAATCCAACAGCATCTGCAGTCCTTTTCAGTCTCTGAATCAGATTTTTGCTCAGGTCCCTCAATTTCAGCCAGAAAATACCTGAAATCACAGAAAAACACACAAACTCATAGTAAAGTCCAGAAAAGTGAATTTTAACTAAAAACTAATAAAAATATACTAAAAACTAACTAGATCATACCAAAAACATACTAAAAATAATGCCAAAAAGCGTATAAATTATCCGCTCATCAGAAGGGTCTGCCAAGGATGATGGATTCATCCATGCACTTCCCAATCTCTAGGACTATGAAATCAGCAGGGATGCAATGGTCTTCAACTTTTACCAGAACATCCTCTACAAGTCCATAAGCTTGTTTTCTTGAATTGTCTGCCATCTCTAGTGAGATTCTTGCAGCTTGTACCTCAAAGATCCCTAGCTTCTCCATTACATAGAGAGGCATAAGGTTTATGCTTGACCCTAGGTCACACAGAGCCTTCTTGAAGGTCATGGTGCCTACTGTACAAGGTATTGAGAACTTCCCAGGGTCCTGTCTCTTTTGAGGTAACCTCTGCCTAGTCAAGTCATCCAGTTCTTTGGTGAACAAAGGGGGTTTATCCTCCCAAGTCTCATTACCAAATAACTTGTCATTTAACTTCATGATTGCTCCAAGGTATTTAGCAACTTTCTCTTCAGTGACATCTTCATCTTCTTCAGAGGAAGAATACTCATCAGAGCTCATGAATGGCAGAAGTAAATCCAATGGAATCTCTATGGTCTCAGTGTGAGCCTTAGATTCCCATGGTTCCTCATTAGGGAACTCATTGGTGGCCAGTGGACGTCCATTGAGGTCTTCCTCAATGGCGCTCACTGCCTCTTCCTCCTCTCCAAATTCGGACATGTAGGTCATATTAATGGCCTTGCACTCTCCTTTTGAATTCTCTTCTGTATTGCTTGGAAGAGTACTAGGAGGGAGTTCAGTAACTTTCTTGCTCAACTGACCCACTTTTGCCTCCAAGTTTCTAATGGAGGACCTTATTTCAGTTATGAAACTTTGAGTGGTTTTGATTATATCAGAGACTATAGTTGCTAAGTCAAAGGAGTTCTACTTAGAATTCTCTGTCTGTTGCTGAGAAGATGATGGAAAAGGCTTGCCATTGCTAAACCTATTTCTTCCACCATTATTGTTGTTGAAACCTTGTTGAGGTCTCTGTTGATCCTTCCATGAAAGATTTCGATGATTTCTCTATGAAGGATTATAGGTGTTTCCGTAGGGTTCTCCCATGTAATTCACCTCTTCCATTGATGGGTTCTCAGGATCATAAGCTTCTTCTTCAGATGAAGCGTCCTTAGTACTGCTTGGTGCAGCTTGCATTCCAAACAGACTTTGAGAAATCATATTGACTTGCTGAGTCAATATTTTGTTCTGAGCCAGTATGGCATTCAGAGTATCAATCTCAAGAACTCCTTTCTTCTAATTCGTCCCATTGTTCACAGGATTCCTTTCAGAAGTGTGCATGAATTGGTTATTTGCAACCATTTCGATGAGTTCTTGAGCTTCTAC
>NC_029772.3:29378554-29381319 GCF_000817695.3 Arachis duranensis | reverse complement strand
ATACCTATGATGCTCCATTCAGAAAGCATATCAGTGGGACACTTTCTGATTAATTGTTTGTATCTTTTCCAAGCTTCATAGAGGGATTCTCCTTCCTTCTTTCTGAAGGTTTGGACTTCCACTCTAAGCTTACTCAATTTTTGAGGTGGAAAGAACTTTGCCAAGAAGGCATTGACTAGCTTTTCCCAAGAGTTCAGGCTTTCTTTAGGTTGTGAGTCCAACCATATCCGAGCTCTGTCTCTTACAACAAAAGGGAATAGCATAAGTCTATAGACCTCAAGGTCAACCCCATTGGTCTTGACAGTGTCACAGATTTGCAAGAATTTAGCTAAAAACTGATGAGGATCTTCCAATGGAAGTCCATGGAACTTGTAATTCTGTTGCATTAGAGAAACTAATTGAGGCTTAAGCTCAAAGTTGTTTGCTCCAATGGCAGGGATAGAGCTGCTTCTCCCATAGAAGTCGGGAGTAGGTGCAGCAAAGTCACCCAGCACCTTCCTTGCATTGTTGGCATTGTTGTTATTTTCGGCTGCCATGTCTTCTTCTTTGAAGAATTCTGTTAGGTCCTCTACAGAGAGTTGTGCTTTAGCTTCTCTTAGCTTTTGCTTCAAGGTCCTTTCAGGTTCAGGGTCAGCCTCAACAAGAATGCCTTTGTCTTTGCTCCTGCTCATGTGAAAGAGAAGAGAACAAAAAAATATGGAATCCTCTATGTCACAGTATAGAGATTCCTTGAGATGTCAGAGGAAAAGAAAAATAGAAAGAAGAGGTAGAAGAATTCGAACTTAGAAAGATAGAGTTCGAATTGTACATGTTAGTCCAAAATAGAAGGATGTGAGAAGAGGGGAAGAAATTTTCGAAAATAAATTAAAAAGATTTTAAAAATATTTTGAAAATTGATTGATGATTTTCAAAAACTAAGATTGAGAAAGAAGTAAAGTGATTTTTGAAAAAGATTTTGAAATTAGAAATAAAAAAGAAATGATTGAAAACTTATTTTGAAAAAGATGTGATTAAAAAGATATGATTGAAAATATATAGTTTTAAAAAGATATGATTGAGAAGATATGATTGAAAAACAATTTAAAAAAGATTTGATTTTTAAAATCAATGACTTGGCTAATCAAGAAAAGATATGATTCAAACATTAAACCTTTCTCAATAGAAAATGCAACATACTTGAAATGTTGAATCAAATCATTAATTGTTAGCAAGTATTTTTGAAAATGGAAAGAAATTGATTTTGAAAATATATGATTGAAAAGATATGATTTGAAAAAGATTTGATTTTGGAAAATTATGAAAACTTGAAAAAATTTGCATTAAAAACAAAATCTTCCCTCTTGTGCCATCCTGGCGTTAAACGCCCAGAATGGTATCCATTCTGGCGTTTAACGCCCAAAATGCTACCCTTTTGGGCGTTAAACGCCTAGCCAGGTATCCTGGCTGGTGTTTAAACGCCAGTTTTTCTTCTTCACTGGGCGTTTTGAACGCCCAGCTTTTTCTGTGTAATTCCTCTGCTGTATGTTTTGAATCTTCAATTCTCTATATTATTGACTTGAAAAGACACAAATTAAAAATTTTTTGGTATTATTGACTTGAAAAGACACAAATTAAAAAAAAATTTGGATTTTTAGTAATGAGGAATAATCAAAATGCAACTAAAATCAAATAAACAATGCATGCAAGACACCAAACTTAAAAGTTTGTGTACTACTGACACTTAACAAATTGAGAATGCATATGAGAAACAACAAAACACACAAAACAAGAGAATTTAAAGATCAGAGCAAGTAAATCATCAAGAACAACTTGAAGATCAATGAAGACACATGATAAATGCAAGAAGAACAGAAACATGCAATTGACACCAAACTTAAAATGAGAAACTAGACTCAAACAAGAAATATTTGTAAATTTTTTTTGGTTATTTTTTTTTCGAAAATTATATGGAGAAGAAAATAAAGAGATTCAAAATTTTTTGAGTGAAAAAGAAAATAAGGATATCAAAATTCTTAATGAGAATTCCAGGAATCATGCAATGTTAGTCTAAAGCTTTAGTCGAAAGGAATTAGACATGGCTAGCAAGCTTCAGCAAGACATTGCATTCAAGAGCTAAATTGATGAAGATCAATCAGCTTTGGTAATGATAAGAACATCACCTTGAAACACTAGAATTCATTCTTAAAAATTTTGAAAAATACCTAATCTAAGCAACAAGATGAACCGTCAGTTGTCCAAAATCAAACAATCCCCGGCAACGGCGCCAAAAACTTGGTGCACGAAATTGTGATCATCAATGGCGCCATCAACATGGTATGCTCAATTGCAATCTCAACTCTTTATCACAACTTCTCACAACTAACCAACAAGTGCACTGGGTCGTCCAAGTAATAAACCTTACGCGAGTAAGGGTCGATCCCACGGAGATTCTTGGTATGAAGCAAGCTATGGTCATCTTGTAAATCTCAGTCAGGTAGATTCAAATGGTTTTGGATGATTTATGAATAAAGCATAAAATAAAGATAGAGATACTTATGTAATTCATTGGTGAGAATTTCAGATAAGCGTATGGAGATGCTTTGTCCATTCCGTCTCTCTGCTTTCCTACTGTCTTCATCCAATTCTTCTTACTCCTTTCCATGGCAAGCTGTATGTTGGGCATCACCGTTGTCAATGGCTACAGTCCCGTCCTCTCAGTGAAAATGTTCAACGCACTCTGTCACAGCACGGCTATTCATCTATCGGTTCTCGATCATGTCGGAATA
>NC_029772.3:29378236-29378447 GCF_000817695.3 Arachis duranensis | reverse complement strand
CAATCCTTGAATCCTACTCAGAATACCACAGACAAGGTTTAGACCTTCTGGATTCTCAAGAATGCCGCCATCAATTCTAGTTTATACCACGAAGATTCTGATTAAGGGATCCAAGAGATATCCACTCAATCTAAGGTAGAACGGAGGTGGTTGTCAGGCACACGTTCATAGGTGAGAATGATGATGAGTGTCACAGATCATCACATTCATG
>NC_029772.3:29366458-29378102 GCF_000817695.3 Arachis duranensis | reverse complement strand
CACCGTTGAAAATACATAAGAACAAGGTCTAGGCATGGCCGAATGGCCAGCCTCCCAAAGAGGGTTCAATCATAAAAACATGATCAAAAGATCAAAATACAATAGTAAAAGGTCCTATTTGTAGAGAACTAGTAGCTTAGGGTTTACAAAGATGAGTAAATGACATAAAAATCCACTTCCGGGCCAACTTGGTGTGTGCTTGGGCTGAGCATTGAAGCATTTTCGTGTAGAGACTCTTCTTGGAGTTAAACGCCAGCTTTTGTGCTAGTTTGGGCGTTTAACTCCCATTCTTGTGCCAGTTCCGGCGTTTTACGCCAGAATTCTTGAGCTGACTTGGAACGCCTGTTTGGGCCATCAAATCTCGGGCAAAGTATGGACTATTAAACATTGCTGGAAAGCCCAGAATGTCTACTTTCTAACGCAATTGAGAGCGCGCCAATTGGGCTTCTGTAGCTCCAGAAAATCCACTTCGAGTGCAGGGAGGTCAGAATCCAATAGCATCTGCAGTCCTTTTCAGCCTCTGAATCAGATTTTTGCTCAGGTCCCTCAATTTCATCCAGAAAATACCTGAAATCACAGAAAAATACACAAACTCATAGTAAAGTCCAAAAAAGTGAATTTTAACTAAAAACCAATAAAAATATAATAAAAACTAACTAAAACATACTAAAAATATACTAAAAACAATGCCAAAAAGCGTATAAATTATCCGCTCATCAATACGCGACTTTTCAAAATTTTGAACTCATGCATACGCGGAAGGCATGCGCACGCATGACCACCCTGTTTTGTTGAAATAAAATTTTAAGTTCTCAACCATTCTTCTAGCCTTTTAAACCTCTTTAAATCCTGTTATAAGTCTAGAGCTGGTGTAATAGAAGGAATAGGAGTTAGGAATGAGACCTAGTGAGTCGAGGCAATGAAGTGAAGAAAGATAGATTGAATGTAATGCAAAATGATGATGATCGATTTTTATTGAGGTTAATTTTGATAATGAAGGATGATGATGATGATGATTGATTTTAATTATGATTTTGACTGAATTAAAATGAGATTGAGGGGAATTTGATAATGAAATTGACTCGGATTGAGATATATCTGCGTGGGTAGATGTAGTGGCATTGTTCCACTTGCTCCAGGTTAGGGTTTGAGATTTTGGAGTAGATGCAAGGATGGTGGCTTTATCCCGCTTGCTCCCAATTTGTATTTGATCTTCTAGGGTAGATGCAAGGATGGTGGTTTTATCCCACTTGCTCCCAGAAGTTAACCCTCCATTGCAAGATATTGCTGATCACTTTGACCTTTCCGGATATTATTCCTTCGAGAGATGTAAATCCCTCTTGAGAGATGTGCCCACGCAGGAACTATCCAGGGTTAGTTACCAGACATGTCGGGCTTGCCTGTATAACTGACAAATGATATCATCGGCTATAGGATAGGCATACATCATTTGCATTTAATTGAATTGTTTGGGATTGCTACTTGTCTTGGCTTGTTTAGTTGTGTATATTAAGTGACTATGTGCTAATTGTTTTACCTAAATCTATTTGTGTATTACTTGTTTGTCTTGCTTGTATTTGAACATCTAAGAGATCCCTCATGCTGGTGTCAGTTGACACTGAGGGATATTCTATTTGGAGTTCGGAGAGTTGTGAAACTTTGAAGAAGGTGAAGTAGATTATAATCCCCTATGATAGTTACCTAATTATAGATTAGTGAGAACCTAAGATGGAACGACTGATATATGAGAGTTTAAGATTGCTTAGAGAGTTCCTATTACCTTATATCATATCTATTTGGCATTTTTACTGTGCTGAAAATGCATGGGTTGGGGGTTCTTATTCCGTATATATTCCTTATTTTTCATATGCAGCTCCTGGTGCTCTGTAGTAAGCTGGAGTATGTTTGGAGACGACGAAGTTTTGTTTGAATTCTATTTTGTATTTTGCTTAGATTTATCCCCGATTATTTTGGAAAAATTTAATAATGTATATGTATACATTTTCTTTAGAAACCTTGCCTACAGAGGATTGATTTATTTTGTGGAGAAATAGGAATTGCTATCTCTATTCTTCCTTTAAGTTTTTATTTTACCTCGCCTTTCCGAACACACTATATCTTTCGAGACGTGTGTGTTTCCGCTCGCGATTTTTTTTAGTTTCTCGTTTAATAATTTCTTATAACTATATATCTATCATAACTCCACCTCGAGTCGTACCAATTTATTGTCGTAGACTTATGACTCGAGCATAAGAATATGAATTGTAGGGTGCTACACACCTAGTCAGAGAACATATCCAGGGGCACATTCTCAGCATTTTCTTGTACCTCTCCCAAGCTTCATAGAGAGATTCTCCATCTTTCTATCTAAATGTCTAGATGGCCATTCTCAACTTTATCAACCTTTGAGGTGAGAAAAATATGGTTAAGAAATTGCTGACCAAATCATCCCATCTTGCTATGCTCTCCTTTCGTTGAGTTTCAAGCTAGTGCTTGGCCCGGTCCCTTACAGAGAATGGGAACAACAACAACAACAACAACAACAACAACAACAACAACAACAACAACCGGTAGACCTTAGCAGGGACTCCATTAGTTTTAACCGTGTCACATATTTGGAGAAAGTTGGAGATGTGCTGGTTAGGATCTTCTTGAGGACTCCAACAAAATTGGTAATTTTATTGTACCAAGGTAATGAGTTGGAGCTTCAATTCAAAGTTTTTGGCATTTACATTAGGTGTTACAATGCTACTACACAATTTCCAGGATTAGGAATAATAAAAAACCCAAGAGTCCTCCTAGCTGGATGGGCATTAATGACATCGTGTGCCATGGCATTATTTCAAGTTCTCTCTCAATGTCTTCTTCAATTTCTTCTTCAATTTTCTGGTCTCTAGCTTGCTTTCTTTGTTGCCAAAGGGTCCCTTTCAATTTTAGAATTGTATTGAAGAGGCTCTTTGTCGTTATTGCTTTGCATAAACACTCAGGAAACAAAGAAATTCCTAGTGAGGTAAATAACGATAAATAAACAAAAAAAGGAGTCTAATCTTGGTAATCAATTAATTGATTTGTTGTTAATCTCAATTAATCATCGGCAATGGTGCCAAAAACTTGATGCGGATTTCACAAACTACTATCAGCAAGTGCACCGAGTCATATCAAGTAATACCAGAGGAGTGGGTTATCGTTCCAATGAGGATTAACGGATTAAGAAAGCGATGGCCAATTGATTAATCTAGTCAGACAACCAGAATTTAGGACTTTAGAATTTTAAGAAAAATACTTTTCATTCTCTACTTTAATCATGCAAGATGTATCTATGGAAAATCATTAGTAATCAAATCCCAATCCCATTGTAATTCAATTTCTGTTAACTTAATAAACCATCAATTCCTTTGTTAACTGATTATGAAAAGAGGTGAAGTATGTTCGCTGATTTAGAAACCACATAATTCACAAAAGTTAACCCTAGTTGATTCGATGTCACTTATCAAGTCTAGTTTCAAAACCTAAAGAATTGTGAGAAGAGTTTTCAAGCTTAATTCCAAAAACAAACTTTTCCAATATGATAATTAGAATTCAGTTAAAATTAGAACAATTTTCCAATAGATTCAAACCTTTGTGATGAAGAAGGAAAACTCTTTTTTGAGAAAATATCAATACATTAATCAAAAGAAGAAAATATATAAAATTAGTCCATTAGAATCAATAGAGCTCCTAACCTTAACCAAGGAGATTAGTGACTCATGCTAAGCTTTAGAATCACCAACAAAGTATGAAAAACGGCCAAAAAGTCCCGTCAAAGTTTTTTAGGAGCCTTTTATACTAAACCTCAACCAAAACCTAAAATTCAAATTCAATCTTTATTAAGATAAAACCAAATCAAATCTTCCCCAATTAATCTTCCACTCCCATTGTGATTCCGGTCCAAAGCTTAGTAATTCAATCCTTCAACAATGCAATGTGGTCTTGGTGATACATTCTTTCTCATCTTATTTCTTTAATTTATTAATTATTGCTTGCACTTTATTCATTTGTTTAAGTCTTCATTCCTTTATAAGCTTAATTGTTATTTCATTCCTGGTTCCAATTAATTCATTGCTAGTACATTTACCTCATTGCCACTTTATCTAATTCTCTGTTTATGTTCTTTTATTGCCTTTAGTTACTTTAATTCTTGTTATTTACATTTTCATCATTTACATTCAAGTCATTTATTACTTTTATTTACTACTTTCTCAAATCATTTAACTTTCAGTTTACCTCTCTTGATTAATCATCATTCAAACATGAATCATCTAACCAGAATGATCAATTGATCATTACTTGCTTAATCCATTAATCCTTATGAGAACGATAACTCACTAGTGCACGAAATTGTGTATGCCAATATTAATGGACTATTTCTCACAGCTTCGCACAACTAACCAGCAAGTGCATTGGGTCGTCCAAGTAATAACTTACATGAGTAAGGGTCGAATTTCACGGAGATTGTTGGCTTGAAGCAAGCTATGGTTATCTTATTATTCTTAGTCAGGATATAATATCAATAATAATTTTTAGTTTTAATTGTAAAAAGAATAAAAGGGCATAAATAAATAACTGTTACGCAGTAATGGAGAATATGTTGGAGTTTTGGAGATGCTTTGTCTTCTGAATTCCTGCAACATAATGTTTTCTCACTTTCACAAATGCAAGGCTCCTTCCATGGCAAGCTGTATGTAGGGCATCACTGTTGTCAATGGCTACTTCCCATCCTCTCAGTGAAAATGGTCCAAATGCTCTGTCACAGCACGGCTAATCATCTGTTGGTTCTCGATCATGTCGGAATAGAATCCATTGATTCTTTTGTGTTTGTCATCATGCCCAACAATCATGAGTTTGAAGCTCGTCACAGTCATCCAATCCTTGAATCCTACTCAGAATACCACAGACAACATTTAGACCTTCCGGATTCTCAAGGATGCTGCCAATGAATTCTAGCTTATACCACGAAGATTCTGATTAAGGAATCTAAGAGATACTCATTCAATCTACTGTAGAACGGAGGAGGTTGTCAGGCACACGTTCATGGATTGAGGAAGGTGATGACTGTCACGGATCATCACCTTCTTCATAGTGAAGCGCGAATGAACATCTTAGATAGGAACAAGCGTATTTGAATGGAAAACAGAAATAATTGCATTAATTCATCGAGACGCTACAGAGCTCCTCACCTCAAGAATGGAGTTTAGAGACTCATGCCGTCAAGAGATATATAATTCAGATCTAAAATTTGGTGCATAGATCCACTTCTGGGGCCCACTTGGTGTGTGCTGGGGCTGAGACTTAAGCTTCTCACGTGCCTGGGCTGTTTCTGGAGTTGAACGCCAGGTTGTAACCTGTTTCTGGCGTTGAACTCTAACTTGCAACCTGTTTCTGGCGCTGAACGCCAGACTGCAACATGGAACTCGCGTTGAACGCCAATTTACGTCATCTATCTTCCCGCAAAGTATAGACTATTATATATTTCGGGAAAGCCCTGGATGTCTAATTTCCAACCCAATTGAGAGCGCACCAATTGGACTCCTGTAGCTCCAAATAATCCATTCCGAGTGCAGGGAGGTCAGAATCCAACAGCATCAGCAGTCCTTTTTCAGCCTAAATCAGATTTTTACTCAGCTCCCTCAATTTCAGCCAGAAAATACCTGAAATTACAGAAAAACACAAAAACTCATAGTAAAGTCCAGAAATATGAATTTTGCCTAAAAAATAATAAAATTATACTAAAATCTACATGAAATTATCCCCAAAAAGCATATAAAATATCCATTCATCACTCACTCACCGTGGTATTACTTGATGCGACTCGGTGCACTTGCCGAATTTTATATGTGTATCAAGTTTTTGGCGTCGTTTCTGGGGATTAATGGTGATTCAAAAACTTAATATAATTTAAATCGACAAGTGCACTGAGTCACATCAAGTAATACCACGATATGTGGGTTATCATTTCCATGAGAATTAATGGATTAAGCAAGCAGTGATCAAGTGATTATTCTAGTTAGACAATTTAAATATGTATAATGAACAATTGGTAAAATAAGCTGGAATTTAAATGACTTGATGAAGAAGTAAATGAAAGCAATAAAATGATAAGAATATAAATGACGAAAATATAAATGACTAGAATCTTAAAGTGCAGGAATATAAATGACTGAAATCTAAATGGCAAAAATTAAAGTAATCATAAGCAATAGCAAAATGCAAAGAAAAGAATCAACATAATTGCATCAGTGAAAAAAAAACTCTAAAGCTTGAGAAGAAAATAATAATGGGAAGAACATTGGGTTAGAGAGATATTGAATCCTTAGGATCAAGAGCTTTTCATCTCCACTTCAATCATGCAATTCATGATCTCTTGAAAAATTATAAGTAATTGAATTCCAATTTTTTAGTAATTCAATTTCTCTTAATTTGATTAATTGCCAATTCCTTGATCAATTACTCATGAGGAGAGATGAAGCACCTGTACTATCACTTTTTAATTTGTTGGAGGTATGCGTGCTTCAAATCATATTAAAAAAGTTACAAACTACTATACAATTACATTCGTCTTTGATGATAATTTACGGTAAAATTATACTTCAATCTTTAAAAATATTTATGAAATAATACTTTAATAATTTTCATCAACAATTATTCAAGTTTTAATAATTCATTTTACTATATATAAGAATAAAGGTAATGATGTATATGTACATTTAAATGCTAAGTACATCGCATAAAAATTCAGATAAACCAAGAATGCAATCATGTATTAAAATTAAAACTAGTCCATATTAGGGCAATTTACTAATATAAATAAAATGCAACCCAATATTACCAAAATGCACAAAATAAAAAATGGATACTAAAATGCATTTTTTGCCTATTCTATGTAAACCGCGATAGGAGTTCCACGATTTACACAATAAACGTAATCCCCTATAGAGGTGTCGCAGATTACGTGCAAGAGGAACTGTGCATAAACCGCGACAGAGGTGTCGCGGTTTACATGTTGGTTTGATTTGTACATAAACCGCGATAGGGGTGTAACGGTTTATGCATTACTATAAATATTTAATAGAAAAAAAATATTGCGTGAGGTTAACAAAAAGTACATGGTAAATAAAGTGTGAGGTTAACAAAAAACATACATTACATACACCTAATTCAAAAATAAAGTAAGTTCAAACACATATAATACAAAAGTACATGAAAAATCCCACATACATAGGTATCATAAATGGAAACATAATATAGTAAGCTATGGCCCCTGCCTATTCTCATCCTCGTCGGCCGAGTCATGTCCAAATACACCTAGAAGATGCGACCTTGTCACACATCGAGCGGCCCGTCTCACTCTGGGGGGCTTCTGGCGCTGTTGTGCTGGAGGCTTGATATGCGACCCTGTCCCATATGCAGATGCACGCGTCCCTTCCATGCCCAACCAAGTGTCATATGGACTGCTAGTAGGCTCATTCAGGTCTACATGTAGCTGGGGCTGGTACCCACGAGGGTCAGACATCTGTGGCTGATATCGCTGAATATCATCCATATATGGGGGGTAGCCTGATGCGTGAGCATCTTATCTATCTTTTCCTAGTAAATTTGCATCTAAATTGTTGAGTTTTATTTAGAATTAATTATATTTTAGCCACTGTGGATGCTATTTTGAGTTTTGTGCAATTTTATTCATTTTAGGTAGCATTCGGATGGATTTGATGAAGTTTCTGCAGAGAAACCAAAGGGATGACCAGCGAAGACCGATGCGGACGCATGGCTCACGCGACCATGCAGAATGGAGAAATCGCAATGACACGATCGCGTGCCTGACGCGAACGCGTGGACTGGAATCTGCACAAATGATGCGAACGCGTGGACGACACGGACGCGTCACATGCGCGATCTGCAATAATTCAAAAAATACTGGTTACGATTTCTGGGCTGTTTTTGACCCAGTTTTTAGCCCAGAAAACACCTATCAGAAACTGCAGAATGGACAAATCAAGTGGTCCCCACCCATAAACTGAAGATCTGTTAATTAATTCGAATTTAAATTCAAATCTTATCTTTTAGGAAAAGATATTATTTTTAATTTTTGATTTTAAACCTATTATGATTAGTAATAAATAGAAACTCTGTACATTTAGACAGGTACCAGATTGTTACCAGAACCCTTATTTTTCTTCTCTGAACCATGAGCAACTAATCCTTCATTGTTAAGGTTAGGAGCTCTGTCTATTTGTATGGATTTATTCGTTTGATCTTTCTAATTTAATTCATGTCTTGATTTGTATTTCAATAATTATTTTCGCTCTTTACTTTATGAATATGGGTGGAATGGAAGTATGACCCATGTTCTAATTGAGTTCTTGTAAAACTTAGAAAAGCTCTTTACTTGAACAACAGCTTGAAAACATATTATACTGAATTTTAATTGTTTGTATTTAACAGGATACATGACATATAATCCCCTTATTTTTGGATAATTAGAATTCTTTTGGCATATAAACTATAAATTGATCATCACCCTCTAATTGGAATTAATTGACCAAGGAATTGGCAATTAATGAACTTTAAGGATACTAGAAAGGTCTAAGGAATTAGGGTCTAGTCATATATAGTTTGCCATGAAATTAGATCTTGCATGATTAAAATAGTTAGTAAGAAAATAAATCTGGAAAAATAGATAACTCTGAAACCTTAACTGTTTTCTCAACATTTTATTCCCAACTCATTTATTTGTCTATCCCTTTGATATTCTGAGTTCGAACTTAAACCTTTTGAACATCTCAAAACCCTTTTCTGCTTGTCTGACTAAGCTTATCACTCAATAACTGTTGCTTAATCCATCAATCCTTGTGGGATCGACCCTTACTCACGTAAGGTATTACTTGGTACGACCCAGTGCACTTGTCGGTTAGTAAGTGTGGGTTATAAAATCCGCACCAAGTTTTTGGCGCCGTTGCCGGGGATTGATAGTGATTAACAACTATTAGTTGTTTGATTGCTTAGATTAGGCGTTTTAGTTTTAATTTTTATTTAAATATTGTTTTATTATTTTTCCAAAAAAAACTCTTTTTTTACGTTAATATTTTTTTCTTTTTACACTTCCTTCTTTTTTCTTTTGTTCCCCCCTCCCCTGCCACGTTTTCCTTCTTTCTTTTCTTTTTGTTTTTTTTTCTTTTCCTTTTATTAAAAAAAATAAAATAAAAAAATAAAAAAATAAAATTTCAAAAAATTTTTTTAATAAATAAATAACACCAATATTTTTCTTAATTTCTGAAATTAAGTTTGGTGTTGACTATTTATTATTTTTCTTCTATTTATTTTATTCAATATTTTTATCTCTTTATACAAAGTTATTTCACTGGGAATTCTCTGCACTCTGACGTAGAGATTCCCAATCTTTCTTGTTTTCTGTTTGTTTATGCACAGGAACAGAGACAAAGAACATCTCTTAGACTTTGATCCTGAACCTGAAAGGACTTTCAGGCGACATCTACAACAGGCAAAATTTTACAAGGCTGTAGAATCCACTATGAATGCTAACAATGCTGATAATCCCAATGCGGCAAACCCAAATGGGAATGAGCAACAAAGGAGAGTGCTTGGCTCCTACTCTTCTCCTACCGCAGATCTTTATGGAAAAAGCATCGTGGTGCCTCCAATTACTGTGAACAACTTTGAGTTGAAGTCTCAACTGGTCACCCTGGTGCAACAGAACTGCCAGTATCATGGTCTTCCCCAAGAAGACCCAAATCAATTCATTTCAAGTTTTCTGCAGATTTGTGATACTGTGAAGACAAACAGAGTGAACCCAGATATATACAAACTAATGCTCTTCCCATTTGCTCTGAGGGATGGAGCAAAACTATGGCTAGATTCTCAACCCAAGGACAGTTTGGATACTTGGAACAAGGTGGTTACTGAGTTTCTCACAAAATTTTTCCCACCAAAGAAGCTGACTAAGCTTAGGATGGAGGTTCAGACCTTCAGACAGAAGGATGGTGAGACTCTGTATGAAGCTTAGGAGAGATACAAGCTACTGACTAGGCAATGCCCTCCAGACATGTTCTCCAAATGGACACAAATAGACATATTTTATGAAGGCTTAGGTGAAATATCCAAAATGTGCTTAGATAATTCTGCAGGAGGCTCATTGCACAAGAAGAAGACACCGGAGGAGACTATTAAGCTTATTGAATTGGTTGCTAGCAACCAATATTTATACTCCTCTAACAGGAATCTTGTGAACTCTGAAACCCCTCAGAAGAGAGGCGTGTTGGAAGTAGATGCTATTAATGCTCTTCTTGCTCAGAACAAGCTGATGTCTCAGCAAATAAATCTACTTACTCAACAGATGGGTGGCATGCAAGTCTCAGCTATCAACACCCAAAATCCACCATAGGAAGTCTCCTATGATACGGCAGGTAATTTTGTGCAAAATGATAATTATGATTATGCTCAACCTTCTTCTGAACAGGTGAATTACATGGAGAGTGGTCCTAGAAATCCCAACAATGACCCAAATTTTGGATGGAGGGATCAACCTCAGAGACCTCAGAACTCCAACAATAATTCTCAGGGCGGTTTCCAACAGAACAATGATTTGGAAGCAATATTGACAGGTTTTAGAAAGAAAACCAGAGCATCCATCAAGAACCTGGAGATTCAAATGGGTCAAATAGCCACCAGAGTTAATGAAATTGATCAGAGGACCACTAATAGCCTTCCTAGTAACACAATTCTAAATCCAAGAGAGGAATGTAAGGCTATCACTGTGATAAGTGGACAAGTGGCAAGTGCAAAAGCACAAGTTATGCAGGAAACCAGAGCCTCCATTAAAAATTTAGAACTGCTAGTGGGTCAACTGAGCAAGCAAATACTTGAGAGGTCTGCAAGTACATTTCAAGGTGATACAGTGGTGAACCCAGGAGAAGATTGCAAGGCTATTCAATTAAGAAGTGGTAAAGTAGCTGGTTCTGAGACCAAAGTCAATGAAGAGCCAGTTGAAAAGGATGCTCCAGAGGAGAAGAAGGAAGAAGTAGAGCACGCCCTCCAAAGCGTGCGGACAATCCATTCCCAGACTCTCTTGACACTTATGCTACACTGCCAAAGGCTCCTGAGTACAAGCCTAAGATGCCATATCCTCAGAGACTTCAAAAGGAGACCAAGGACAAGTGGTGGACGAAATTGTGATCACTGTTCTTTAAGTTGTATGAAATTATTATTGTGGCACCAGTTGAATTCACAACTCCGTTCAACTAACCAGCAAGTGTACTGGGTCGTCCAAGTAATAAACCTTACGTGAGTAAGGGTCGATCCCACAGAGATTGTTGGTATGAAGCAAGCTATGGTCATCTTGTAGATCTCAGTTAGTGAGTGGAATCATAGAGTCAAATGGAATTAAATTGGATAAATAAAATAAATAAAAGGGACAGAAATACTTATGTAAATCAATAGTGGGAATTTCAGATAAGCGAATGGAGATACTGTATGGCTCAAGGACGCCTACTTTCCTACTGCTTCAACTCAATCCTTCTTACTCCTTTCCATGGCAAGCTGTATGTAGGGCATCACCGTTGTCAATGGCTACATCCCATCCTCTCAGTGAAAA
>NC_029772.3:29363590-29364306 GCF_000817695.3 Arachis duranensis | reverse complement strand
GGTCCAATGGTGCTTTTTGAGCTCCTCTATGTCTCTTCCTTGCTTCTGTTGAATGATTCCTAGTAATTTTGGTGTTTCTACTCTTAGTTGCTTCCAATATTTGTGTGGAGGATAACTTATTCCCTGAGGTATCTCAGGGATCTTTTGATTTGCAGCCACATGTTCTACCACTAAGCTATGACGGCTTATAGTCTTTCCATCTCCCAAGACTCAGAGGTGGAAGCTTTTGTCTTCCCATTGAGGTTTCTCTGGCCTTAGGTGCCATTAATGGTAATGGAAAAGCAAAAAAGCTATGCTTTTACCACACCAAACTTAAAATATTGCTCGCCCTCGAGCAAGAGAAGAAAGAAGAGAGGAAGAAGAAGAAGAAGAAAATGGAGGTGAGTGAGGGGAGATGGATTCGGCGATATGGGTGGGATTGGGTGGGAAAGAGAAGTTGAATTGTAAAGGTAGGTGGGGTGTATGGGGAAGAGTGGATAGATGTAGGTGGTGAAAAATAGAAGGAATGACCATGAATGGAAAGAGAGAGGGCGAGGTAGGTGGGGATCCTGTGAGGTCCACAGATCCTGAGATGATCCTGTGGGGTCCACAGGTCCTGAGGTGTCAAGGAATTCCATCCCTGCACCAAATAGGCATGTAAATTGCCTTGATGCATCATTCTGGCATTCAAACGCCCATTGGTGCATGTTCTGGGCGTTCAACGCCCATGTAAAGCA
>NC_029772.3:29361323-29362512 GCF_000817695.3 Arachis duranensis | reverse complement strand
AGAGCTCATGAATGGCAGAAGGAGATTTAATGGGATCTCTATGGTCTCTGTATGAGCCTCAGATTCCTTTGGATCCTTAATGGGAAACTCCTTCTTGCTTGAAGGACGTCCCAGGTGGTCTTCCTCACTAGGATTTTCGTCCTCCTCCTCCCTAGTGCATTCGGCCACTTTGATTAAATCAATGGCCTTGCACTCTCCTTTTGAATTCTCTTCTGTATTGCTTGGGAGAATACTGGGAGGAGTTTCAATAACTTTCTTACTCAGCTGGCCCACTTGTGCCTCCAAATTTCTAATGGGGGATCTTGTTTCATTTATGAAACTGAAAGTGGCTTTTGACAGATCAGAGACAATATTGGCTAAATTAGAAGTGTTTTGTTCTGAATTCTCTGTCTGTTGCTGAGAAGATGATGGATATGGCTTACTATTGCTCAGCCTATTGCGTCCACCATTGTTAAAGCCTTGTTGAGGCTTTTGTTGATCCTTCCAGGAGAAATTTGGGTGATTTCTCCATGATGGGTTATAGGTGTTTCCATAAGGTTCACCCATGTAATTAACCTCTGCCATGGCAGGGTTCTCACGATCATAAGCTTCTTCAGAAGCTGCCTCTCTAGTACTGTTGGATGCATGTTGCAATCCATTCAGATTTTGAGAGATTATGTTGACCTGTTGAGTCAACATTTTGTTCTGAGCCAATATGGCATTCAGAGCATCAATTTCAAGAACTCCTTTCTTATGAGGTATCCCATTATTCACGGAATTCCTCTCAGGTGTACATGAACTGGTTGTTTGCAACCATGTCAATGAGTTCTTGAGCCTCTTCAGGAATTTTCTTCAGGTGAATAGATCCACCTGCAGAATGGTCCAATGACATTTTCGAAAATTCAGATAGACCATAATAGAATATATCTAATAGGGTCCATTCTGAAAACATGTCAGATGGACATCTTTTGGTCAACTGCTTGTATCTTTCCCAAGCTTCATAGAGGAATTCACCATCTTTTTGCTTGAAGGTTTGAACATCCACTCTCATCTTGCTCAGCTTTTGAGGAGGAAAGAATTTATCCAAGAAGGCAGTGACCAGCTTATCCCAGGAGTCCAGGCTATCCTTAGGTTGTGAATCCAACCATATTCTAGCTCTGTCTCTTACCGCAAAAGGGAAAAGCATGAGTCTGTAGACTTCAGGATCAAC
>NC_029772.3:29353799-29358900 GCF_000817695.3 Arachis duranensis | reverse complement strand
ATCATCACATTCATCATGTTCTTGGGTACGAATGAATATCTTGGAATAAGAATAAAAGAGATTTGAATAAAAGACAATAGAATTGCATTAATACTTGAGGTACAGCAGAGCTCCACACCCTTAATCTATGGTGTGCAGAAACTCCACCGTTGAAAATACATAAGTAAAAGAGGTTCAGGCATGGCCGAATAGCCAGCCCCCCTAACGTGATCAATGATCTCTTAAGATGAGGAATAAAACAAAACTGAGACCAAAGATGAAACGTGGTCAAAAGACATCTAATACAATAGATAAATGTTCTATTTATAATAAACTAGCTCCTAGGGTTTACATGAGTAAGTAATTGATGCATAAATTCACTTCCGGGGCCCACTTGGTGTATGTTTGGGCTGAGCTTGATCAATCCACGAGCTGAGGCTTCTCTTGGAGTTGAACTCCGAGTTATGACGTGTTTTGGGCGTTCAACTCCGGATCATGACGTTTTTCTGGCGTTTAACTCCAGACAGCAGCATGTACTTGGCGTTCAACGCCAAGTTACGTCGTCAATCTCCGAATAAAGTATGAACTATTATATATTGCTGCAAAGCCCTGGATGTCTACTTTCCAACGCCGTTGAGAGTGCGCCAATTGGAGTTCTGTAGCTCCAGAAAATCCATTTCGAGTGCAGGGAGGTCAGATTCCAACAGCATTAGCAGTCCTTTTGTCAGCCTTCTTCAGAGTTTTGCTCAAATCCCTCAATTTCAGCCAGAATTTACCTGAAATCACAGAAAAACACACAAATTCATAGTAAAGTCCAGAAATGTGAATTTAACATAAAAACTAATGAAAACATCCCTAAAAGTAGCTCAAACTTACTAAAAACTATCTAAAAACAATGCCAAAAAGCGTATAAATTATCCGCTCATCAACAAGCAGTTTTCAAAGTTCTTGAAAATCTTCAAAAAGTTACAAATTAATATTCTTTTTGCTAAGGTTTTGGAGCAAATGCATATCTATGCCAAATTCATGAAGGAGCTGTTGTCAAAGAAAAAGCGTTTAAAGGGAGATGAGACAGTAGTCCTGACTAAGGAATGTAGTGCTGTCATTCAAAATAACTTGCTAAGGAATATGCCAGATCCAGGGAGCTTCCAAATTCCATGCACCATTGGGAGCATGATGAGCGGATAATTTATACGCTTTTTAGCATTGTTTTTAGTATGTTTTTAGTATATTTTAGTTAGTTTTTATTATATTTTTATTAGTTTTTATTTAAAATTCACTTTTCTGGAATTTACTATGAGTTTGTGTGTTTTTCTATGATTTCAGGTATTTTCTGGCTGAAATTGAGGGACCTGAGCAAAAATCTGATTCAGAAGCTGAAAAAGGACTGCAAATGCTGTTGGATTCTGACCTCCCTGCACTCGAAATGGATTTTCTGGAGCTACAAAAGCTCAATTGGCGCGCTCACAATTGCGTCAGAAAGTAGACATCCTGGGCTTTCCAGAAATATATAATAGTTCATACTTTGCCCGAGATTTGATGGCCCAAACAGGCGTTCCAAATCAGCTCAAGACTGTCCGGCGTTAAACGCCGGAACTGGCACAGAAGTGGGAGGTAAACGCCCAAACTGGCACAAAAGCTGGCGTTTAACTCCAAGAAAAGTCTCTACACATGAAAGCTTCAATGCTCGGCCCAAGCACACACCAAGTGGTCCCGGAAGTGGATTTTTACGTCATTTACTCATTTTTTTAAATCCTAAGCTACTAGTTCTCTATAAATAACACCTTTTACTATTGTATTTTCATCTTGGTAGCTATCTTCGAGTAGTCTTATGCTATCTTGATCATGGGGCTGGCCTCACGACCATGCCTAGACCTTGTACTTATGTATTTTCAACGGTGGAGTTTCTACACACCATATATTATGGTGTGGAGCTCTGCTGTACCTCGAGTATTAATGCAATTACTATTGTTCTTCTATTCAATTCAGCTTATTCTTGTTCTAAGATATTCATTTGCACCCAAGAACATGATGAATGTGATGATTATGTGATGCTCATCATCATTCTCACTTATGAACACGTGCCTGACAACCACCTCCGTTCTACATGCAAACAAGGCTTGAATGTTTATCTCTTGGATTCCTTAATCAGAATCTTCGTGGTATAAGCTAGAATTGATGGCGGCATTCTTGAGAATCCGGAAAGTATAAACCTTGTCTGTGGTATTCTGAGTAGGATTCAAGGATTGAATGACTGTGATGAGCTTCAAACTCACGATTGTGGGGCGTTAGTGACAGACGCAAAAGAATCACTGGATTCTATTCCGACATGATCGAGAACCGACAGATGAATAGCCATGCTGTGACAGAGCGCGTTGAACATTTTCACTGAGAGGACGGGACTGTAGCCATCGACAACGGTGATGCCCAACATACAGCTTGCCATGGAAAGGAGTAAGAAGGATTGGATGAAGACAGTAGGAAAGCAGAGAGACGGAAGGGACAAAGCATCTCCATACGCTTATCTGAAATTCTCACCAATGAATTACATAAGTATCTCTATCCTTATATTATGTTTTATTCATCTTTTAATCATTAATCCTCCATAACCATTTGAATTCGCCTGACTGAGATTTACAAGATGACCATAGCTTGCTTCATACCAACAATCTCTGTGGGATCGACCCTTACTCGCGTAAGGTTTATTACTTGGACGACCCAGTGCACTTGCTGGTTAGTTGTGCGAAGTTGTGATAAAGAGTTAAGATTGAAATTGAGCGTACCATGTTGGTGGCACCATTGATGATCATAATTTCGTGCACCAGAGCACAACCTTTGAGAAAGCCCTATGTGATCTGGGGGCAAGCATAAATCTAATGCCCCTATCTGTGATGAAGAAACTGCAAATCCAAGAGGCACAACCCACAAAGATAGCATTGCAGATGGCAAATAAATCTATGAAGCCTACATATGGATTAGTGGAGAACATCTTGGTCAAAGTGGGAAAGTTCTTCCTCCCAGCAGATTGTGTGATTCTTGATACAGGAGAAGATGAGAATGCCTCTATAATTCTAGGAAGACCATTTCTAGCCACTGGAAGAACTCTGATTGATGTAGAAGTGGGTGAATTAGTACTTAGAGTGCATAATGAGCAACTGGTCTTTCATGTCTTCAAAGATATACATCCAACAGGTGAAGAAGAGATGTGCATGCAGGCTGAGTTTATTGATCCAAACCTTCAAAAACTGCCTGATGATACACAGCAGAATCTACAGCTCAAACCTCCCTTGATAATAGTCAATAAAATTCTTCCTGACATCAAACCTAAGTTTGGTGTTGGGAATGCATCATCTACCAAGGAAGAGGTTCCCAAAAAGAAGAAAGTACCAGACGATAGAGAAACAAAAAGATCCCCACTGAAGGTTTCTCCCCAGGAATAAAGGTGGTGTTGACCAGCAATCCAGCATGGGTTTATACAGTAATCAGAATCCTCTCTCTGAAACATATTGAGCTGCGTTATGGAGACACAGGAAAGAAGTTCAAAGTAAGGGGTGAAGAGATAAGCCCCTATGATCCTCCTCCTTAGAGGAACTGACCGTCAAGCTAGTGACGATAAAGAAGCGCTTGTCGGGAGGCAACCCGATAATTTTGTATCCTTCACTATTTTTCGTAGTAGTTTTTCTTAGTTATTTTCTTTTTATTGAGTTCTTACTAATTTTCTGATCATGCAGCTATGTTCTCCAGGAACCGAACACCTCAAGCTATATAAAAAAATGCCACGCGATGCGACCACATCAGCGATGCGTCCGCGTCACAAGGAGAGGGGAGAAAATAAAAACGAACATAGAGTCACGCTGGAGCGTGGTTGGAGGCGTGCCAGTGGCACAAATCGCCCCTACGGGACCGCATCACCGACGCGTCCGCGTCATGCGGGAATATTAGCCTCCCACGCGACCGCGTGACCCAGGCAGCCGCGTGCTCTGATTTTCAACGTAAAAAGAGTGCACAACCAAATATTGTGCTGGAGTGGTGCTAGCTTGGTGCTAGACGCATAATCCTTATCACGCGACCGCATCATTCCCTTCTGAAGCCACTCACACGATCGCATGCCCCACGCGATCGTGTCACCCCAAATTTGGCAAATATTTAAATTCAAACAGAGAGTTGTGCAAGCGCGAGGCTGCACTCGCGCCAGAAGCATAACATGGGTCACGCGACCACGTGACCGACGCGACCACGTTAACTAACTAAAACGCAATCACACGAATGCGTGCCCCATGCGGCCGCGTCGCTTGCGCCGCCCAGTTTTCTTTCTCTCTATCTCCCAATCCTAATTCTCTCTTATTCTTTTATCCTTTTATATTTCTCTCCTCATAATATTTATCTCTTCTATTTTCAGTTCTTCTTTGCTTGAGGACAAGCAAACCTTTAAGTTTGGTGTTGACGCTGCGCTTATTGGTTTTCTGACACAAAAGGGTGGCGAATCATCTTCATTGAGAAGAACAACCTAAAGAATAAAGCGACAGCTAGGATAACTAAGGTGGTTGAGTTCCTTTCATTTTTATTCCTCCCCTCTTTTTCTATGTTATGTTCTGGTTTTCTGCTATTTTACTTTGTCTATTGCATGATCTTTTATTAGTTAGATGATGATGCTATAACTGGGTATAGCTACGATTAAGGGAAATTGCACAAACGGCAAAATTCCTTCCGGCAAGTGCACCGGTTATCGTCAAGTAAAAACTCACAATAGAGTGAGGTCGAATCCCACAAGGATTGGTTGAATGAGCAATTCTAATTAGAAGTTTGATTAGTTGAGCGGAATCAACTTTTGGATGTGAATTGCATAAAGTAAATTGGCGGGAAATGTAAATTGCAAGGAATTGAAATGACTGAATCTTAAATTGCGAGAATTAAAGTGCGAGAAGCTAAATTGCTGAAATTAAAAGGGATGGGGGTGATTGCATGAATTAAATTTGCAGAATGTAAATAGAAGGGGGTAGATCAGAGAGATGGGTTCATTGGGGTCAGGAGATATTGAAATCTCCGAATCAAAACATTTTCATCTCTTCCTCAACCAATGCATTCATTGAATTTTGCTTGGCAATCTTATATGATTGGATCC
>NC_029772.3:29337393-29352627 GCF_000817695.3 Arachis duranensis | reverse complement strand
TTGCATCAAAGTCTTGCAAAATTTCATGAGAATTCTTCCATTCATAGCATTCAAGTAATATAACTAAAAACTCATGGAATTTGCATCAAAATTACACTATTTGGATGATTCATTACTTTGTTGTTCATTTAACCATTCTTGGTTACTTTAAGCTCAAGAAAATGCATAAAACAACTAAAACTAACAGAAAATGCTAGTGAAACTAGCCTAAGATGCCTTGACATCATTAGAATTCCAGGATTAGTTTTCTTTTAATTGCTTTAATGCTGAAAAGATGTTTCATATACCACTCACTGAACTTGAATCTAAAAAGAAAAGAAAAAGAAGTGATGTATTGCATGAGAAATTGAGTTTAATTATAAGAATAGTCTTATTTACTTAAATGTGGTGGTATTAATGGTAATTCTGAATGCATGATATGAACAGTGCATATTTGAATTTGAATCAAGGGATGTTGATGTATAAGGAACAGGAATTTAGAGAATTATTATGACTTCTCTGAAATAAACAAAAATTTAATCCTTGAAGCAAAAGAAATAGCAAAAGAAAAAAATCATTATATAAATAAATAAATAATAATAAAAGCAAGGTCCAAGGCTCTGAGCATCAATGACTAGGGAGGTCGGACATGATTAAAAGCTCAAAGAGTTGTTTCCCTAGTCATATGCTTGTGGTGTGATTGTGTCAAGTAATCCTTGAGACAGAACACCTAGAGTCGAGACCAAATGCGTTTAACAGAGTATGTCAAAGGCTTTGAGCACCACTGTCTGGGAGTAACTAAAAGAAAAATCAGAACTCAAAGAGTTCCCCAGTTAAGTGCTTGTGGTGTTTCGGTGTCAAGTAACTCTTGAGACAAAACATTTAAAGTCATGGCTAGGCTCAAGGTGCAAAGCACCAAAGAAAATAAATTTAATAAAATTTTGCTGTGTTCAAGGATTAAACTGAAATATAAAAGATCAGAGAATTCATAATATTATCTGGATTCTAATTCCAGATGACAGTGACATCCTTCTGATTTAAAGGAGAGTGAGATGCCAAACCTATTCAGAATTACAGTTATAAACCCCACTTTAAAAAGAGACACGAGCTTAATCGAACTCTCATTCTCATGCAAATTCACATCCTAAGCTTATATTAGTTTTGGTTGCTTGAGGACAAGCAACGGTTTAAGTTTGGTGTTGTGATGCGTGAGCATCTTATCTATCTTTTCCTAGTGAATTTGCATCTAAATTGTTGAGTTTTATTTAGAATTAATTATATTTTAGCCACTATGGATGCTATTTTGAGTTTTGTGCAATTTTATTCATTTTAGCTAGCATTCGGATGGATTTGATGAAGTTTCTGCAGAGAAAAAGAAGAAACCAAAGGGATGACCAGCGAAGACCGACGTGGACGCATGGCTCACGCGACCGCGCAGAATGGAGAAATCGCAATGACACGATCGCGTGCCTGACGCAAACGCGTGGACTGGAATTTGCACAAATGATGCGAACGCGTGGACGACGCGGACGCGTCACATGCACGATCTGCAATAATTTAAAAAATGCTGGTTACGATTTCTGGGCTGTTTTAGACCCAGTTTCCAGCCTAGAAAACACCTATCAGAAGCTGCAGAATGGACAAATCAAGTGGTCCCCACCCATAAACTGAAGATCTGTTAATTAATTCGAATTTAAATTCAAATCTTATCTTTTAGGAAAAGATATTATTTTTAATTTTTGATTTTAAACCTATTAGGATTAGTAATAAATAGAAACTCTGTACATTTAGATAGGTACCAGATGGTTACGAGAACCCTTATTTTTCTTCTCTGAACCATGAGCAACTAATCCTTCATTGTTAAGGTTAGGAGCTCTGTCTATTTGTATGGATTTATTCATTTGATCTTTCTAATTTAATTCATGTCTTGATTTATATTTCAATAATTGTTTTCGCTCTTTACTTTATGAATATGGGTGGAACGGAAGTATGACCCATGTTCTAATTGAGTTCTTGTAAAACTTGGAAAATCTCTTTACTTGAACAACAGCTTGAAAACATATTATACTGAATTTTAATTGTTTGTATTTAATGGGATACGTGACATATAATCCCCTTATTTTTGGATAATTAGAATTCTTTTGGCATATAAACTAGAAATTGATCATCACCCTCTAATTGGAATTAATTGACCAAGGAATTGGCAATTAATGAATTTTAGAGGAGACTAGAAAGGTCTAAGGAATTAGGGTCTAGTCATATATAGTTTGCCATGAAATTAAATCTTGCATGATTAAAATAGTTAGTAAGAAAATAAATCTGGAAAAATAGATAACTCTAAAACCTTAACTGTTTTCTCAACATTTTATTCCCAACTCATTTATTTGTCTATCCTTTTGATATTCTGAGTTCGAACTTAAACCTTTTGAACATCTCAAAACCCTTTTCTGCTTGTCTGACTAAGCTTATCACTCAATAACTGTTGCTTAATCCATCAATCCTCGTGGGATCGACCCTTACTCACGTAAGGTATTACTTGGTACGACCCGGTGCACTTGCCGGTTAGTAAGTGTGGGTTATAAAATCCGCACCATAGCCCTGCCCGACGTCCATTTGGGGCTGGGTCTTAGGCACTTGCTCCTGTGGAGTCTGATGATGAAAATCTTGAGGGCTGTCATCCCGGATGAGATCTACAAAGTCAGAGTAGAACTTTGAACTCCCAACCTCGTTCTCGATATCCATCGTGAAAGTCAGACCCGCTAGGTCATCATCCATCTGGTACATCTGGGAGCTGGAGACATGTGTAAGAAGAACCTCCTGGGTCATAATCGACTGTGCTACTCGGTGAGAATCTCTGGATGAACAACAGCCATCACATCGAGCGAGGCATATGGCTCCCAACCAATCTACAGTTGTTGGCATAATACATAAATAAGTTAAGTACTCTTCTAAAATTGACTAACAAATATATAATTAAGTACTACATAAAAATTGAAAGCAATTGAATGAACTTACATCTCGATCGCCTAATTGGTCCAACGCTAGGCGAAACCGGATGACTCTTTTGATGCGCGGACATTTGTATGTCGATAAAGAATTTCACAAATAAAATCTCGTTGCAAGTATAGTGATGTGTGGAAAACGATCCAACACAAAACTCACCGGCAAGTGTACCGGGTCGCATCAAGTAATAATAACTCACATGAGTGAGGTCGATCCCACAGGGATTGAAGGATTGAGCAATTTTAGTTTAGTGGTTGATTTAGTCAAGCGAATCAAGTTTTGGTTGAGTGGGTTGTATTTAACAGAAGATAAATTGCTTGAAATGTAAAAGGAGAGATTAAACAGAAATTAAAGTAAAGTGCAGCAAGGTTCACAGAAGAACCCAAGTAAATTGTGATCTCAGGACTCAAGAGCTTAGGTAGCAGAGCCTAAAACTCAATTTCCTTCCCAGATCCGAGTTATCAAAGCAATTGACAGAAAATTAAAGAAGAAGCAGTAGAGGAACAGAAAATGAAATTCAATTGTGCATAAAAGGATTTAAAGAGATTTTAGATGGGAATTGAGACAGAATTTCCTCAATTTCACACACCCAAAACTCAGAAACAGAAGAGTAGAATTGCCCGAGTAAGAATGAGGAAGGAGATCAGTCAATTCTCCCTTAATCCTCTAAGCTCTCGGTCAAGTCTCTCAAGAACAATTGCAAGAAATTCAAAACTCAAGGAAAGTGTAAAATTCAAAAGTCAAGCTAAGGTAAGTGGTAAAAAGTCCTAATTACATCAAACTAGCTCCTATTTATACACTTTCTCTTCTTGGATTTTGGGATTTTGATGGGCTTTTGATTTGGTGAAGAAATGAATTAAATTGGACTTTTAATTCAATTTTTGGCCCATGAAAGATTGCTTCCAGGAGGCTGCCCTGCCCTTGTGGAGGGCAGGGCAGGATTTGGTGCGTGTTGGTGCTTGCTTGGTGCGGCTTGGTGCGGCTTGGTGCAGTCTTGGTGCGCAAAACGCTGCCCTGCCCTCGCGGAGGGCAGGGCAGGAAAAATTGGTGCGCCAGATTCAAGCTGTGGTGCGCGCTGGTGCTGCCAGGAACGTGCCTTGGTGCGCAGAACGCTGCCCTGCCCTCGCGGAGGGCAGGGCAGGAAAAATTGGTGCTGCCAGGATTGTGATGGTGCGCCAGAATTGAGCCTTGGTGCGCCAGAATTGAGCCTTGGTGCGCCAGATCCATGCACCAACAAAATGCTGCCCTGCCCTCGCGGAGGGCAGGGCAGTGTTTTCACTTTGATGTCCCAGGTTCGAATCATGGCCGAAACACACGCTCATTCATTTTCCTTGGTTTCTTGGCACAGTAATGGGACTTAGTTGCTTGCTTCTTCATGGTCCCGTGTTCAAGACCTTAGTACCTAGCTTCCTCATGGTCCCGTGTTCAACTCTTGTGGCAAGCATTTGGAGACATTTTCCTTTGATTTTCTCCCTTGGTGAGCCCGATACTGCCCTTGTGGAGGGCAGGGCAACATTTTATTCCTCTTGATTCCAAGGCACAAAATTGTGCTCTGCCCTTGTAGTGGGCAGGGCAGAGTTGCCTTCTCTGCTTGGTTCCCTTATGTTGCCCTAAAGTTGGACTTGAAGTTAGCCCTCAAACTTTTGCACAAACTTTTGGGTGAAAAGTTAGCCTCAAAGTTAGACCCCTAACTTTTAGGCTAACGTGAGAATTTGAAAATCACTCCCTGGGCTACTCACGTTTGCGCCAACGTTAGCCCCCTAAATTTTGGGCTAACGTTGGCATGAGAAAAACCTCCCTGGACCACTCACGTTTGCGCCAACGTTAGACCCATAACTTTTGGGCTAACGTTGGCGCCACACACCACAACAGCTTGAAGGGGTATACTTCCAACAAGAATAACTTGAGCTACACTTCCTTAGGGGTACACTTCTTCTCTCTTTGACCACACTTTCTTTTCCTTGGGCCACACTTCCTTAGGCCACGCTTTTTCCTTTTTTTCTTTTCTTCACCTACAATAAACCAAAACAACCACTCAAAGTATCACTAAATTCAAGAGGCTTATAAATCAATTAAAATTCAATTAAAATTATCTTAAACCTCATGGATTAACATTAATTTCATGGTGGTTGCTTGATTTAAAGAAGTTGTGCATTTTCACTCCAAATCACTTACTTAAGAAGCAAGAAAGTGCATAAAGACTAACAAAACAATTGAAATTAGCTTGAAAAATGGGTATATGATGACTTGTCATCATATAGTTCTAAACCAACAAACAATTCCTCAATCAAAAATTTAGTTTGTCACAAGTACAAACCCCAACAAAAATAAACCGAAGTATTTAAACCTCGGGGCATCTCTCAAGGAATTGCAAGGAAGTGTTCTTGTTATTGGTTATGTGACAAGTATTTTTGGGGTTTTGAATAAGAGACAAGAAAAGTAAATGAAACTCAAGGACATATAGAATGGAACAAAGCAAAGATTGCAATCATAGGGAAGAAAATACACAAGAATAAAAATTTATGGTTAAATAATGTAACCATATAAATAAGCTCAAAATCTCACAGGTTATGTGTTCTTTGGCTCAAAAACCATGTTCCAAATACAACTTCAAACAAATTTAACACATAAAAAGTTTTTAATTTTTAATTTAAATTAGTGAAATTTTTCAAAAATAGGATCCTAAAAAGAAACTTATTATTTTTCAACCAAGTAGTACTTAAATGCAAACAATCAACTACACATGCAATCTATTATGCAATGTAACAATGAACTAATAAAGAAAATAAGACATTGATATTGAGAAGAGAATAACCAACCCAGGGAGATCGGTATCAACCTCCCCACACTTAAAGATTGCACCGTCCTCGGTGCATGCTAAGATGTGCAGGTGGACGGGCGGTTCCAACTGGCGCTTTTCTCCAAAGATTGTACAGATGGACTTGTCTGTTGCCCCATATAGAAGTTTCTCCCTTGTTCCTTCTTCGGTGGCCAACCTGAAAGGGGAGAAAAAGAAGAACGGGAACCCAAAAATAATGATAGAAAACAAATAAAATATGAGTGGGTAATGCCAAATAATAAGGATCTCAATTACATGGTAGCTACAACATGTAGTGAGAAAACAGTAGAAGTATACGGCATATCAATAGTGCAAGAATCGCAACAATGGGGAAGAGAGTGCGGGTGATGCAAGATAATATCAATTCATGTCAATACAAAAGGAATACAAGTATCATAAAAGATTGGCATCAACAGATAATTAATATCATCCAACAGTGTAATACAAGTCAATAAGCACCAAAATAGTACCAGAAAAGATACAACAGTGGAATAAGAACATTTAACACCAATGGTAAAATAACAACTTAGAGAAGAAAATAAGAATATTCACAAAATTAAAATACAATGAATGAAAGTATGCAAATAAAAAAATAGAATGAGAGTGAAGAAAGATGATAAGGTAAAGAGATAAAGAAGTGGAAAGTAAGAAAAGATAAGGAAGAAAGAAGGAATAAGAGAGAATTAAAAAGGGAGAAGAGAGAAATAGGATTGGGAAAAAGATAAGATATCTAGCGCTGATGTAGTAAAACTGTGCGTCGCATGTGACGCGGACATGTGGGTCACGCGTTCGGGTGATTTCCAAAATCTTCAAGTGACACGGATGCGTCAGTCACGCGGACGCGTAACTTGATTTGCGCTAGTGGCGTGAGAGCAGCCGCGCGCTCGCGCAACTCGCTGTATCAAATGCCTGTTTGCCAAAATTTAGGGTGACGCGCACGCATAGATGGCCTCACTTCCAAATTCATGCAGACACGTGAGGTACGCGTTTGCGCGATGGGGCTTTGTGCTTCTAACACCATTCCAACCCCACTCCATCCTAACTTTCTGCCATGCACCCCTTTAAATCGATTTCGCAGGGTCACGCGTGCGCATGGGTGACGCGCACGCGTGGAGGGCTAGATTTGCAAACGACGCGGACGCATCAGGGACACGTTTGCGTGCATGTGTTGGTGCCAAAGGCGCGCTTCCAGCCACGCTCCCGCGTGATTTTCTGCAAATCCCCTTTTTCGCTAATTCTCCTTTGACGCGGATGCTGACGCATCGTGTGTGAAATTTTTTAATGCAGTATGCAGAATGAAAAATGCAGAATGCAGATGACTATGCAGAAATTATGAATGAACACTAAAAAATGAAAATAAAATAAAACTAAGAATAAAAAGGAACGATTATACCATGGTGGGTTGTCTCCCACCTAGCACTTTTCGTTATAGTCCTTAAGTTGGACATTTAGTGAGCTCCTTGTCATGGAGGCTTGTGCTTGAATTCATTCTAAAACTTCCACCAATACTTAGACTTCCAATAAGCTATGTCCATTCCAAGTAAATTTCTCAAGCTTTGATGGAGTTCTTCACAAGCTTTGAGCTCCCAAATTTGATCTTCTTGTATACCAGGATCCCAAATCTTGATTCCACACCCGTCTTCAAGTTGATCATCATGGTTTTATCCGGGTGGCAAGCACTCTGAACTCTCTACGGAGTACCAAACTCTTCTTTTAGGTCTAACCAAATTATCACCAGTTGAGCCCTTATATTTAGCCCTTGAAATATCAACTTTGATGAGCCTTGATTTGCAACTCCAACCACTAAACAGTCTCCTCTTACGCTTTATGCCACAAAGCTTCCTGAGTTGGCTGTCCGTTTCAAGAATACCATACTCAAGTGGGATAGGAAGACAAACAGAGATAATTTTTACCCACTCAAGTGAAGGAGTGGACGGCAACCTAGGTGGAGAAGTCTCCAATGTTCTTGACAAAGCGTACTCAACTCTCGTCCGCCCTTTTCTAAGGATTTCCGCTTCCATATTATTCTCAGACTCAATCAGAGAAGAGTCTTCATATTCAAGGAGTTCATTTGTGGATATAGATTTATCACTAGGAGGACTTGATGCATGATTTTTATCACCAAGGGAACTTACTTCTTGATCTATCCCATCCAAGTCTTCATAAGGAATATGCCATGGAAGTTGTGCACTGGCCTTCTTGACATTAATTTCAATCTTATTGGAGGATTACTCTACAATTCTAGATTCCCATGGAGGTTCAGCATCTCCTAAATCTTCAACCACTTCTTCCTCTGCAACTATTATGGCTTCCTCCACTTGTTCCAATACAAAGCCATGTTCCTCATTATCCACTAGAGTTTCTAGTGTCTCTTTCATGCTACGCTCTTCTTTTGATTCTTTACATGTAGCCATGAGAGTACTTTGAGTGCTCAGATGTTGGGAAGCTAATTGATTTACTACCTTGGTTAAGGCAGTCGCGAATTCTAGTACTCCCCGTTTCATCTCTCTTTGCCCTTGAAGAAGAACACCAAGAGTGTCATGCATTGAAGGTTGAGGTGGATATGAGGGCTCATTAATTGGGAGGAAAGGTTCATGATAAGAGGGTGTTTCATCATAATAAGAATGTGGTGGTTCATCACTCTCCATCTTTTCCACTTGTTGTACAGCATGCTTCAATTCCTTGTTCCCAATTTGAGATTCTTTATCCATGAAAGCTTTGGGTGCTATCCGGTTTACCGCTCGGTCCAATTGACGCAGGGTTGCTTAAAATTGATCCATTGTTTCCTTGAGACGATCCCTTAACTCTTGTTCTTCTTGGATATCATAAGTATGATCATAAGGCTCTTGGATTGATGGATATGGATGTGGTGTATATGGAGGTGGTAGTCCTTGGAAGTAACTGGGTTGGAATTGGAGTGGGTCTATGTATGGCTCATAGGGTGGTTGATATGGTGAATAAGGGTTAGGATCAGATGAGGGTGTTTGGTAGTAGGGGGCTTATGAGTATGGTGGTTCAAAGGTGTGTTAGGGAGGTGATTCATAAGCATATGGTGGGGCTTGCTGGTAATTACAAGGGGGTCCACCATATTCATCATCTTGGTATGCTCCCTTGAATGGCTCTTGACCATAGTAATTTGGTGGAGGTTGGTTGTCACGAAGAGTTCCACCATAACTATTGTCTTGGCATGCATTGTAGAATGGTCATTGTCCATGGTATCTTGGAAGGTGTTGTTGCCGAAAGAGTTGATCAGATCCTCGTGGCTCCGTCCATCTCTGATTGTTTTGACCTTGATGCATGTTCCTGTTATAGCTTCCATTCTTTTCAACAACATTAGAACCAAACTCAAAGCGACGGGGGTAAGAACTCATAGTAGCTAATAAAAATTAAAAACAAAAAATAAAAACAAATAAACAAGCAAAATAAAATATTTACAATAACCAATAATAAGACATACGTTTGCAGTTCCCTGGCAATGGCGCCATTTTGACGATCGAATTTCTATCGGTAAAGAAATTCACAAGAATATAATCGTGTTGTAGGTATAGTTTCTAAACCAACAGAGAATCCTTTCGTGCAAAAGCTTTGGTTGTCACAAGTAACAAACCCCTAATAAAATTGATAACCGAAGTACTCAAACATCGGGTCGTCTTCTCAAGGAATTGTGATAAACCACTATTTTATGGTTTATATTGTGTTTTATTGAGTGGTTTTATCAAGCATTTCACCCACTTATTCATATGATTTGCATGTATTTACAATTCCTTCCTAAAAATATCCTATGATTAATAACTTGCTTCCTAAGGACCTTTTTAGTTGTATATTTTTATCTTCCTTCGTACCATTCGATGTCGTGATCTGTATGTTAAGTGTTTCAGGCTTCATAGGACAGGAATGGCATAAGGAATGAAGAGGAAGCATGCAAAAATGGAAGGAACATAAGGAATTGAGGAGATGACCAGCGAGAAGTCACGCGGTCGCATGGCTCACGCGACCGCGCGAAATAGAAGGAATTACCGTGACGCGCTCGCGTGCCTAACGCGACCGCGTGGATTGGAAGTTTCACGAATGACGCGAAAGCGTGGACGACGCGCACTCGTGGTACGAGAAATGCTGAGTGACGCGAACACGTGGACGACGCGGACGCGTGATGTGCGCGATCTGCAGAATTACAGAAGTCGCTGGCACAGATTTCGGGCTGCATTTCAACCCAGTTTTTGGCCCAAAAACACATATTAAAGTCAGGGAACATGCAGAGACTCAAAACATCAATTCATGACTTATAATTCATTTTTCATAATTTAGATGTAGTTTTTAGAGAGAGAGGTTCTCTCCTCTCTCTTAGGATTAGGATTAGGATTTTTAGATATTAGGAAAATTTCTTCTTCATCTCAGGTTCAATGTTCTTATTTATTTATTTTCTCTTTTATTTGTTTAATGACCATTCATGTTATGATTTTCTTTATTTGATATAAATTGAGGTATTTTCAGACATATGATTTTTATCTAGCTTTTTATATTCTTGGCTTTAATTGATTAATTGGAGACTCTTGAGTTATCAAACTCATCGTGATTGATAATTGTTATTTTTGCTAATTGAATTGAATTCTAATAACTCTAGTCCATTCTTAGGAATTAGCTAGGACCCAAGGATCAAACTAATTAGTCTACTTGACTTTCCTTTGCTTTAGTAAAAGTTAACTAAGTGGGATTAAAACTCAATTCTCATTACCATCGATAAGGATAACTAGGATAGGACTTCCAATTTCTCATATCTTGCCAAGAGTTTATTTTATAGTCATTTATTTATTTTACTTGTCAATTAACATACTTCTTCCTTACTTTCAAAACCCCCAATTTACAAGACCCATAACCAATAATAAGAACATACCTCCCTGCAATTGCTTGAGAAGACGACCCGAGGTTTAAATACTTCGGTTATCAATTTTATCAGGGGTTTGTTACTTGTGATAACCAAATATTTGTACGAAGGGATTTTCTGTTGGTTTAGAATCTATACTTACAACGCGACTATATTTTTATAAAATTTTTTACTAGCAAAAATCCTAACGTCAAATTGCAGGGAGGTGTGTTTTATTATTGGTTATGGAAAACAATATTTTTGGGTTTTTGAAAGGTTTGAACAAGAGAAATAAATTACAGGAATTAATAAATCAATAACTAAGAAAACTCTTGGCAAGGTATGAGAATTAGAAGTCCTATTCTAGTTATCCTTATCAATTGTGATGAGAATTGGCTTTTGCTCCCACTTGGTCAACCTCTAACTATGAAGGTATGTTAAGTGGATAAATCAATTTGATTCCTCAAGTCCTAGTCAATTCCTAAGAAAAGACTAGAGTTAGGAGAATTCAAATCAATCAGCAAGGAATTCCAATTTTCAATCATCAGCTGAGTTTGATAACTCAAGAGTCTCTAATTACTCAATCAAAGCTAAGAGGGTAAAAAGCTAAATTAAAATTATATATCTGAAATATCTCGAATTATATTAAATAGAAATTTAGATTGAACATAAGAATCCATAAACCAAATTGGCAACATCAAGTAATCAACTAAAGAATAGAATAAATAAAAGTAGAAGAAAACATAAAGAAAAGTAAAGGAATATTAAACCTGGAAATTGAGAAGTAGAAATCCTAATTCTAAAAGAAATCCTAAATCTTAAAACCTAAGAGAGAGGAGAGAGCCTCTCTCTAAAAACTACATCTAAACCTAAAATTATGAATAATGAATGTTGTGTCTGTATGTCTTGAGTCTCTGCATGTTTCCTGGCTTTATTTTGTGTTTCTGGGCCAAAAAACTGGGTCAAAACGCGGCCCGAAATTGCCCCCAGTGATTTCTGTTAATTCTGCAGATCGCGCATGTCACGCGTACGCGTCGGTCACGCATACGTGTCGTTTGACGATTTTCCTCTCCACGCGTGCGCATCAGACACGCGCTCGCGTCGTTTGCGCAAACTTCAATCCACGCGTACGCGTCAAGCATGTGCACGCGTCGCTGTGATTTTGTACAAATCGCGCGCACGCATCAGCCATGTGTGCGCGTCGCTGTTCGCTGGTTGTCTCCTTTATATCTTGTGCTCCTTCCCTTTTTGCAAGCTTCCTCTCCATTCTCTAAGCCATTCCTGCCCTATGACGCCTGAAACACTTAACACATGGATCACGGCATTGAATGGTATAAAGGAGAATTAAAATACACAATAAAAAGATCTATAGGAAGTAAGTTTTCAACCATGGAATAATTTTGGGAAGGAATTGTAAATACATGCTAATCATATGAATAAGTGGGTAAAGACTTGATAAAACCACTCAATTAAACACAATATAAATCATAAAATAATGGTTTATCATCCCACCTAGCACTTTTATTTATTGTCCTTAAGTTGGACTTATGAGGAGCTCTCATTAAGGTGGCTGGTGCACGAAATTGTAATGCCAATATCAAAATCAAGATTTCTTACAACTTCGCACAACTAACCAGCAAGTGCACTGGGTCGTCCAAGTAATACCTTACGTGAGTAAGGGTCGAATCCCACGGAGATTGTTGGCTTGAAGCAAGCTATGGTTATTTTATTATTCTTAGTTAGGATATCAATTATAATTATCAGTTTGAATTATTAGAAAAAATAAAAGAGCGTGAAATAATTACTTGTTGTGCAGTAATGGAGAATATGTTGTGGTTTTGGAGATGCTTTGTCTTCTGAATTTCTGTAATGTAATATTCAACTCAATGCAAAAGTGCAAAGTTCCTTCCATGGCAAGCTCTATGTAGGCTGTCACCGTTGTCAATGGCTACTTCCCATCCTTTCAGTGAAAATGGTCCAAATACTATGTCACAGCATGGCTAATTAGCTGTTGGTTCTCGATCATGTCGGAATAGAATCCATTAATTCTTTTGCGTTTGTCATCACGCCCAACACTCGCGAGTTTGAAGCTCGTCACAGTCATCCAATCCCAGAATCCTACTCGGAATACCACAGACAAGGTTTAGACTTTCCGGATTCTCATGAATTCCGCCATTAATTCTAGCTTATACCATGAAGATTCTGGTTAAGGAATCTAAGAGATACTCATTCAATCTGATGTAGAATAGAGGTGGTTGTCAGACACACGTTCATGGATTGAGGAAGGTGATGAGTGTCACGGATCATCACCTTCTCCATAGTTAAGCGCGAATGAACATCTTAGATAGGAACACGCATGTTTGAATGGAAAAACATAAATAATTGCATTAATTCATCGAGACGCTGCATAGCTCCTCACCCCCAACAATGGAGTTTAGAGACTCATGCCGTCAAAGAGTATAAAATTCAGATCTAAAAATGTCATGAGATGCAAAATAAGTCTCTAAAAGTTGTTTAAATACTAAACTGGTAACCTTGGTTTACAGAAAATGAGTAAACTAAGATAATTGGTGCAGAAATCCACTTCTCATGTGCCTGGGCTGTTCCTGGAGTTGAACGCCAGGTTGTAACCTATTTTGGGCGTTGAACTCCAACTTGTAACCTGTTTCTGGCGCTGGACGCCAGACTGCAACATGAAACTGGTGTTGAACGCCATTTTACGTCATCTATCTTTGCGCAAAGTATGGACTATTATATATTTCTGGAAAGCCCTAGATGTCTACTTTTCAACCCATTTGAGAGAGCGCCAATTTGACTCTTGTAGCTCCAAAAAATCTATTCCGAGCGCAGGGAGGTCAGGATCCAACAGCATCAGCAGTCTTTTTTCAGCCTAACTCAGATTTTTGCTCAGCTCCCTCAATTTCAGCCAGAAAAGACCTGAAATCACAGAAAAACACACAAACTCATAGTAAAGTCTAGAAATATGATTTTTGCCTAAAAACTAATAATATTCTACTAAAAACTAATTAAAACCTACTAAAATCTACATGAAATTACCCCCAAAAAGCGTATAAAATATCCGCTCATCACAACACCAAACTTAAACTATTTCTTGTCCCCAAGAAACTAGATAAATAAAATATGATTTTTGCCTAAAAACTAATAATATTCTACTAAAAACTAATTAAAACCTACTAAAATCTACATGAAATTACCCCTAAAAAGCGTATAAAATATCCGCTCATCACAACACCAAACTTAAACTATTGCTTGTCCCCAAGAAACTAGATAAATAAAATAGGATAAAAAGAAATTAAGAAGTAATAAAATCCCAGAGTTTTAAGTGAAGCTCGGATTCTAATTTAGATGAGCGGGGCTAGTAGCTTTTTGTTTCTGAACAGCTTTGGCATCTCACTTTATCCTTTGAAATTTAGAATGATTGGCATCCATAGGAACTCAGAATTCAGATAGTATTATTGATTCTCCTAGTGTAGTATGTTGATTCTTGAACACAGTTACTTTATGAGTCTTGGTCGTGGCCCTAAGCATTTTGTTTTCCAGTATTACCACCGGATACATAAATGCCACAGACACATGACTGGGTGAACCTTTTCAGATTGTGACTCAGCTTTGCTAAAGTCTCCAGTTGGAGGTGTCCAGAGCTCTTAAGCACACTCTTTTTGCTTTGGATCATGATTTTAACCACTCAGTCTCAAGCTTTTCACTTGGACTTGCATGCCACAAGCACATGGTTAGGGACAGCTTGATTTAGCCGCTTAGGCTTGGATTTATTTCCTTGGGCCCTCTTATCCATTGATGCTCAAAGCCTTGGATCCTTTTTACCCCTGCCTTTTGGTTTTAAGGGCTATTGGCTTTTTTTGCTTGCTTTTTCTTTTTCTTTCTATTTTTTTCTCTTTTTTTTTTTGCACAAGCTTTTGCTTTTTCACTGCTTTTTCTTTCTTCAAGAATCAATTTTTTTATTTTTCAGATCATCAATAACATTTTTCTTTTTCATCATTCTTTCAAGAGCCAACAATTTTAACATTCATAAACAACAAGATCAAAAATATGCACTGTTCAAGCATTCATTCAGAAGACAAAAAGTATTGCCACCACATATAATTAATTAGAATTTTTTTTTATTAAGAACTCGAAAAAATATTGCCTCTTTATTCTAAAAATCTACTATTTTATTCATGTTTGATGATGATGAGAAAAATAAATTATAACATAATTGGAATTAAAATCAAAGTAGAGATACTAATTACTACTACTAATATATAACTTCTAAGGTAAATTTCTAATAAGAACAGTTATCACAGAGTTAAGGCAAAGATTAGAACTCAACGACATGTATTTTGGGAAGTGGATGTTCCTCTAGTCTGTGGGGTGCCTTCAAGAATTAATTTCTGACGCTTCAGCTCCCTTAAGTTCACATCCTTACTCTTCTTGTTCCCTTAGGTGCCATGATCTTGATGAGTTTTAGCTCAGTGATCATGGCAACTCACACCAAACTTAGAGGTTTGCTTGTCCTCAAGCAAAAGAAAGGAAA
>NC_029772.3:29333161-29335810 GCF_000817695.3 Arachis duranensis | reverse complement strand
TTTAGCTACAGAGGTCCAAATGACGCGGTTTCAGTTGCGTTGGAAAGCTAACGTCCGGAGCTTCGATTTGATATATAATTTGCCATAGCTTCCTGATGGTGCTTTTGTGGAAAAATAAATTTCCAACACATATCCAACCGGCAAGTGTACCGGGTCGCATCAAGTAGTAATAACTCACTTAGAGTGAGGTCGATCCCACAGGGATTGATGGATCAAGCAATTTTAGTGGGTGATTAGTTTAGTCAAGCTAACATTGAGTGAATTGTGTGAAGTGTAGCCAACAGAAAGTAAATGGCAGGGAATTAAAAGTGCAGAATAATTAAATTGCTGAAACTTAAATTGCACGAAAAGTAAATTGCATCAAAAGTAAAGGGGTTGGGTGCTGGAAATTAAAGAGAGCAATAGATTAAGCAACTAGAAATTTAAATTGCAGAAAATGTAAATGTGCAGGAAATTAAATCAAGCTCAATGTGAATAAAGATGTGAAAGTGGAGAATGCAGGAAAGGAAATTGCAGAAAAGTAAATGTAGCAGAAGAGGAATGAAACAGAAAGTAAAATGCAGCTCAATTTCAATAGCTAAGGGAAAGTTAAGATCTCAGGGAATCAATGAGACTAGAAAACAAGTCTAGATCTCAATTCCTTCCTTGATCAAAGTAGAAGACAACTTGCAGAAGAGAAGAAAGATGAAAGCAGTAAAAGAAACTTCAGATCTAATTTCTCAATTTTCTCAATTATGCAGAAGAACACAAATGAATTTCAGATGGAGAATTGAAATAGAATTCTTTCAATTCTTGATCCAAAATTTAAGCAGAAAGGAAAATTAAAAGAGAGAGCTATCTACTACTCCCTAATGGAGCCAACCTCCACTCGAGCTCCAATTGATGCCTTTATATAGGCTTTACAAAATGAAAAATGAAAATGAAATTAAAACAAATTACAAAAATGAAAATCCTAATTTAATTGATCCATGTGCCTTTGAGTGATGATGTGGGCTTTGCTTGCTTTGGATTTGAGGAGAAATGGGTTTGGTTGGCCTTGATTCAATTTGGAGAGGAATTGAATTTAAATGGAATTTTGGTTGAATTTTGGCCCATGAGTGTTTGCTCCCAGGAGGCTGCCTTGCCCTTGTGGAGCCTGCCCTGCCCTTGTGGAGGGCAGGACAGAAAATGGTGCGTGCGTCCCTTGATGCGTGCGTGTTGGTGCTGCAGGATGCTGCCCTGCCCTTGTGGAGGGCAGGACAGAGTTTTTTGGTGCGCCAGATTCTGCTGCCCGTGCGTGCTGATGCTGCCGAGAGTCCTTGGTGCGTGCCAATCTGGTGCGCTGGCTGTGCACCACAAAATACTGCCCTGCCCTCGCGGAGGGCAGGGCAGTGTTTCCAAAAGTGAAGTTCCAAGTTCGAAACTTGGTGGATGCACACGCTACTTCTTTTTCTTGGTTTTCTTGGCACCAAAGTAAGGCCTAGTTCCTTGCTTCCTCATGGTGCCGTGTTCGAACCTTGGTGAAAGCAATTGGGGGAGCAATTTTCCTTGATTTTTCATGAAGAGCACGACATTGCCCTACTCTCCAAGAGGGCAGAGCAGAAAAAATGAGCGCTACTTGCTTTGGGGTGAGGCTCCGGCTTCGAACCTTGGTGGAAGCACATTGGTTTATTTTTGCTTATTTTTTGCTCTTAAAGATGCCTTCTGTTCCTACTTCAATTGTATGCCAAATATGGATTGCTATATATCGTTGGAAAGCTCTGAATGTCAGCTTTCCAACGCAACTGGAATCACATCAATTGGACGTCTGTAGCTCAAGTTATAGCCCTTTGAAGGAGGCATGGTCATGCTGTGAGCGCCCAGATTTTACCTTAGCGAAAATTCTTGCTTCCAACCTCACTTTGCACCACGATTCTGCCCTGCCCTTGGCAAGAGCAGGGCAGTGTGTGTTGATTGCCTGTTCTCCTTTAATTTGGTCATGGGCCACGCTTTCCAAAGTGTGCTCCAACTTCAAAGTGTGTCCCAAAGCTCTTTTTTTCTCCTTTTTTTTGTGCTTCTTTGCTTCTTTTTCTTCTTATTTCCTACAAGATTTATAAAATTAAAAGATCAAGAAAATATACCAATTAAGTATAAAAGCATTCAATATTTAAGCACAAATCATCAATTTCTTGTATGAAAAAGCATAAAAAATAGGTATATGATGACATGTCATCACAACACCAAACTTAAACCTTGCTTGTCCCCAAGCAAGAAAAGAATCATGCAATAAAGATTGACAATCCAAGGTAAGAAGAATAGCAACTCAATGTTCATGGTAAACTAGTTTTCTAAGCATGCTACAATCACAAAAGAAATGTAAATGATTGATGCTTCTATCTAGCTGAATTTATGAAATCTTTCTCTTATATTTCTTCCTTGAAACAAGCTTTTGATTTTTTTTAGCTTCTCTTTTTGGGTGCTTTGCCCCATGAGTTAATAACAAAGCTACGACTTCTAAATGCTTTGTTTTCAAGTATTACCACTTGATACATAAGCACCACAAGCATTTAATTAGAGGACTTCATTAAGCTCATTTTTCTTTTCTTTTCTTGACTCTCTAATCATGGATGCTCAGAGCCTTGAGCTTTGAGGGAGTGCTTTTGCACTTGAGCCTAGCCTTGACTTCTAAGT
>NC_029772.3:29331088-29332988 GCF_000817695.3 Arachis duranensis | reverse complement strand
ATTATAAATCAAAATTCAAGCTATGCTTATTCATACACACATGTATACAGAGAAGGTAAAGACAATCATGCAGTTTATAGTGCTTGAAACAAATGAGAGGAAAAGGAACTTTACAACCTTGCAATTCATCTTCTCTATTGTTGTCATTTTCCTCCCATTCTTCTCCTTCCCATACCAACTCAGAATGCTTGCTCATCCTCAAGCAACACTTAGAACAATGGCTATGGGGCTAAGATGGATCATGAATGTCTTACACAATGATATGTTAGTAACACATGTGTTTCAAGCAAGCAAAATTAAAGATAACAATCAAGGCACGGAGAAATAAAAACACTATGATTGCAAACATAAGATGGTGTGCATGATACATTGCATAAAAAAAATATAAGTGGCACACCAAACTTAGTGTGACACTTTCACTTGGAATTGATGCAAGTATCTTGTAAGAATTGGAACCAAATTTTGTTGCATAGCAACACCAAACTTAGAATACGACCATATGTCAATTTATTTGAATTAAAACCAAACAAAAGAAACGGTTATATGTTAAATACAATCACCAAGCCAAGAATATGTCATGAATAAGGATCTCTTGGTGATGTGTTAACAAAAACAGTTAAGAAGCAAAATAAGTGGAAGTATTAAAAATAAAGAAATAACTAATAATAGAGTGTCAAACCAAAAGAAAAACAACACTGCAAAGGCCTTATGATTATGCAGACAAGTGGTGTTGCTTAATGAATTGCACAGAGAATTAAGTGGCACACCAAACTTAGAATCTTAGTGTGACACTTTCATGTAGAATAGAATCTTGGTGTGTTACTTTCATTTTTTTTTTATTTGATGCAATCATCCAAAAAGATTGAAAACAATTTGTTGCACGGCAACACCAAACTTAGAATGTAACCATATGCGAATTTATTGAATTTAAACAAAGTAAAGAAAGAAAACAAAGCAGAGAAGAGAAATTATACCTACGGTTGGGTTACCTCCCAACAAGTGCTCTTTTAGTGTCATTAGCTTGACATGTTGTTCTTCACTTTCTTCTTCTTCTTCCAGTTTGTTAAGAGGAATGACCTCAAAGGAGGGAAAGATTCAGCTAGTGTCTCTTGTCTTGGCCTTTCCTCAGCAAGCTTCCTTTTGCAAATGGCTTGATTGATCTTGCTTGCTGGATTAGGGATAGAATTGGTGTTCTTGCTAGTTGCCTTCACTTCTTTGGATTCAAGACTTGGTTGCTGTGTGATTATTGGAGTGATTTCTTCATTAAGAGCCTCTTGCATTGGTGGTTCCATGAGCTTTTCCTCTTTGCACTTTTCCACTTCAATTGAATTGGACTTTTCTGGAACGACTTCCTCACTTTCTTGCTCCTCCACTCCTTTCTTTGCACTCAACATTTGACTTAATAGTTCTTTTATGGAGGAGGTTTGTTGTTCTTCCCAAGATTTCTTCATCTCCTTTTCATATTTTTTGATCACAGATTCAAGGGAAGTTTGTGAGGGTTGTGAGTGTTCATGTTTCTTTGTCACCTCAAGTGGCTTTTGTGAATATAAAATCCTTGGCTCATGTTCCTCATCTTTCATTGCAATTTCACTTGACACAAGGACCTTTTGTTCTTGTTTCTCCACTTCCTCTCTCACAAATTGATTTTTACTGTTTGATGGTTCTAAGTGTTTCCTTATGTTCTCCAAGTGCTCATTTGTCCTCTGACGGAGGATTTTTTTCCTTTTCCAGGCTTGTTCTTGTCTTTCAAAAAATCCTCTGGACTTTTGAAGAAGATCCTCTGAATCACAATTTGAAGAATTATTGAACTCATCACAGTATGGATTACTAAGATTTCTTTGATTTTGACTTTCCCAGCCACAATATGAGTACTTGTTAGACTCATCAAAATCTGGATCAT
>NC_029772.3:29328051-29331060 GCF_000817695.3 Arachis duranensis | reverse complement strand
TGAATCATATTGTGATGGTGGGCAATATCCCATGAAGTTTGTTTGATTAAAAGATGAGGTGAACTCCATTTGAATTTTGTAGAACACAACACCAATGAAAATTGAAATTACTCATATCAGAAATGAGTTTTGCTTAGTGAGGCAAAAACACAAACACCTTGGTTTCAACTTTAAAACAGAGAACAAAAAAAAAGAAAATGCTTGATCTAGACTTCTCACCCACTTAATCATCGTTGATCTAATCAATCCCCGGCAACGGCGCCAAAAACTTGATGGTGCTTTTGTGAAAAAATGAATTTCCAACACACAAATCCAACCGGCAAGTGTACCGGGTCGCATCAAGTAATAATAACTCACATGAGTGAGGTCGATCCCACAGGGATTGATGGATCAAGCAACTTTAGTGGGTGATTAGTTTAGTCAAGCTAACATTGAAGTGAATTGTGTGAAGTTGATCAACAGAAAGTAAATTGCAGGAATGATAAAGTTGCAGAATCTAAATGGGTAGAAAACTTAAAGAGCAAGAAAGTAAAATAGCTGAAACTTAAATTGCAAGAAAAGTAAATTGCATCAAATGTAAATGGGGCTGGGGTGCTGGAAATTAAAAAGAGAGCAGTAAAGCAAAGTGTAGAACAATCGCAGGGAGATTAAATTGCTTGGAAGTAAATTGGAAGTAATAGGAACAGAAAGGTAAAAATGCAGATGAAATAAAAGCAACAGATATAAACAGCAAGGCAAAATTTCTTGAAGAAGCAACACAGAATATAACTCAGCTCAATTGTGAAATTTAAAGAGACAAGATCTCAGGGAATTAATGAGACTAGAAAACAAGTCTAGATCTCAATTCCTTCCTTGATCAAAGTAGAAAGCAGATTGAAGAAGAAAGAAAGATAGAGCAGTAAATGAGAACGCAGATTCAACTCTCAATTCTTAGAAATTATGCAGAAGATGAACAAAGATGGATTTCAGATTAAAGATTGAAACAGAATTCCTCCAACCTCAATCCAAAATTTCAAAACAGAAATGAAAACTAAGAGAGAGAGCTCTCAAATCCTAATACTCTTGAAAACTAAGAGAGAGAACTCTCAATTCCTAATTCTCCCTAGTGGAGCTTGCCTTCCTTTCCGAGCTCTAATTGATGCCGTTATATAGGCTTTACAAAATAAAAATGAAAATGAAATTAAAACAAATTACAAAAATGAAAATCCTAATTTAATTGATCCATGTGCCTTTGAGTGATGATGTGGGCTTTGCTTGCTTTGGATTTGAGGAGAAATGGGTTTGGTTGGCCTTGATTCAATTTGGAGAGGAATTGCATTTAAATGAAATTTGAATTTTGGCCCATGAGTGTTTGCTCCCAGGAGGCTGCCCTGCCCTTGTGGAGGGCAGGGCAGAAAATGGTGCGTGCGTCCCTTGGTGCGTGCGTGTTGGTGCTGCAGGATGCTGCCCTGCCCTTGTGGAGGGCAGGGCAGAGTTTTTTGGTGCGCCAGATTCTGCTTCCCGTGCGTGCTGATGCTGCCGAGAGTCCTTGGTGCGTGCCAATCTGGTGCGCTGGCTGTGCACCACAAAATGCTGCCCTGCCCTCGCGGAGGGCAGGGCAGTGTTTCCAAAAGTGAAGTTCCATGTTCGAAACTTGGTGGATGCACACGCTACTTCTTTTCCTTGGTTTTCTTGGCACCAAAGTAAGGCCTAGTTCCTTGCTTCCTCATGGTGCCGTGTTCGAACCTTGGTGAAAGCAATTGGGGGAGCAATTTTCCTTGATTTTTCATGAAGAGCACGACATTGCCCTGCTCTCCAAGAGGGCAGAGCAGAAAAAATGAGCGCTACTTGCTTTGGGGTGAGGCTCCAGCTTCGAACCTTGGTGGAAGCACATTGGTTTATTTTTGCTTATTTTTTGCCCTTAAAGATGCCTTCCGTTCCTGCCTCAATTGTACGCCAAATATGGATTGCTATATATTGTTGGAAAGCTCTAAATGTCAGCTTTCCAACGCAACTAGAAGCACATCAATTGGACGTCTGTAGCTCAAGTTATAGCCCTTTATAATAGGCATGGTCATGGTGTGAGTGTCCAGATTTTACCTTAGCGAAAATTCTTGCTTCCAACCTCACTTTGCATCACGATTCTGCCCTGCCCTTGGCAAGAGCAGGGCAGTGTGTGTTGATTGCCTGTTCTCCTTTAATTTGGTCATGGGCCACGCTTTTAAAAGCGTGGCCTAAGGCTCCAAAGTGTGCTCCAACTTCAAAGTGTGTCCCAAAGCTCTTTTTTTCTCCTTTTTTTTGTGCTTCTTTGCTTCTTTTTCTTCTTATTTCCTACAAGATTTATAAAATTAAAAGATCAAGGAAATATACCAATTAAGTATAAAAGCATTCAATATTTAAGGATCAAGGAAATATACCAATTAAGTATAAAAGCATTCAATATTTAAGCACAAATCATCAATTTCTTGTATGAAAAAGCATAAAAAATAGGTATATGATGACATGTCATCAGTATGAATCTTACTGCCTTGTAGTTTGCAATATCTGCAAACCACGGCACTTCCTGGATGGCAAAGAGTTGCTCATCCAGAAAGGTCTTAGAGATCTCAGTAAGAGGGAGGGACGCCCCTTTGATGAGCGGATAATTTGTACGCTTTTTGGCATTGTTTTTAGTATGTTTTTAGTATGATCTAGTTAGTTTTTAGTATATTTTTATTAGTTTTTAGTTAAAATTCACTTTTCTGGACTTTACTATGAGTTTGTGTGTTTTTCTGTGATTTCAGGTATTTTCTGGCTGAAATTGAGGGACCTGAGCAAAAATCTGATTCAGAGACTGAAAAGGACTGCAGATGCTGTTGGATTCTGACCTCCCTGCACTCGAAGTGGATTTTCTGGAGCTACAGAAGCCCAATTGGCGCGCTCTCAACGGCGTTGGAAATTAGACATCCTGGGCTTTCCAGAAATATATGATAGTCCATACTTTGCTCAATATTTGATGGCCCAAACCGGCGTTCAAAGTCACCCTCAGAA
>NC_029772.3:29325347-29326544 GCF_000817695.3 Arachis duranensis | reverse complement strand
TTAGACTAAACATTGCATGATTCCTGGAATTCTCATTAAGAATTTTGATACCTTTTTCCACTTTATTTTCGAAAAAAAAAAGCACAAAAAAATTTACAAAATCATAAAAACCAAAAATATTTTATGTTTTTTGTTTGAGTCTAGTGTTTCATTTTAAGTTTTGTGTCAATTGCATACATTCATTCATGTGTCTTAAGGATTTTCAAGTAATTCTTGATGATTTCTTACTTTGATCTTTGAATTCTCTTGACTTGAGTGTTTATGTGTCTAATACGCATTAGTGTCAGTAGTATACAAACTGCTAAGTTTGGTGTCTTGCATGCATTGTTATTTGATTTTAGTTGCATTTTGATTATTCCTTATTATTAAAAATCCAAAAATATTTTTAATTTGTGTCTTCTCAAGTCAATAATACAAGAGAATTGAAAGATATTTTTAATTTGTGTCTTTTCAAGTCAATAATACAGAGAATTGAAGATTCAGAACATATTGCAGAGGAATTATACAGAAAAAGCTGGGCGTTCAAAACGCCCAGTGAAGAAGGACAGACTGGCGTTTAAACGCCAGCCAGGGTACCTGGTTGGGCGTTTAACACCCAAAAAGGTAGTGTTTTGGGCGTTAAACACCAGAATGTGCACCATTCTGGGCGTTTAACGCCAGGATGGCACAAGAGGGAAGATTCTGTTTTTCAATGCAATTTTTTTTCAGGTTTTCAAAGTTTTTCAAAATCAAATCTTTTTCAAATCATATCTTTTCAATCAAATCTCTTTCAAAATCAATTTCTCTCCTTTTTCAAAGATACTTGCTATCAATTAATGATTTGATTCAACATTTCAAGTATGTTGCCTTTTCTGTTGAGAAAGGTTTAATGTTTGGATCATATCTTTTCTTGATAGCCAAGTCATTAATTTTTAAAATCAAATCTTTTTTCAAAATGTTTTTCAAATCATATCTTCTCAATCACATCTTTTTAAAACCAATCATATCTTCTTAACCACATCTTTTTCAAAATAGTTTTCAATCAAATCTTTTTGATTTCTGATTTCAAAATCTTTTTCAAAAATCACTTTACTTCTTTCCCACTTTCATTTTCGAAAATCAATTAGTGTTTTTCAAAAATGTTTTCAAAATCTTTTCCTTAATTTTCGAAAATTACTTCCCTTCTTCTCACATCCTTCTATTTATGGACTAACACTA
>NC_029772.3:29324315-29324740 GCF_000817695.3 Arachis duranensis | reverse complement strand
AGGAGTTCTTGAGATTGACACTCTGAATGCCATATTGGCTCAGAACAAAATATTGACTCAACAAGTCAATATGATTTCTCAAAGTCTGTTTGGGATGCAAAATGCACCAAGCAGTACTAAGGAAGCTTCATCTGAGGAAGAAGCTTATGATCCTGAGAACCCTTTAATGGAAGAGGTGAATTACATGGGAGAACCCTATGGAAACACCTACGATCCTTCATGGAGAAATCATCCAAATTTTTCATGGAAGGATCAACAGAGACCTCAACAAGGTTTCAACAATAATAATGGTGGAAGAAACAGGTTTAGCAATAGCAAGCCTTTTCCATCATCTTCTCAGCAACAGACAGAGAGTTCTAAGCAGAATAACTCTGACTTAGCAACCATGGTCTCTGATCTAATCAAAACCACTCAAAGTTTCATGA
>NC_029772.3:29323437-29324306 GCF_000817695.3 Arachis duranensis | reverse complement strand
CTAATCAAAACCACTCAAAGTTTTATGACTGAAACAAGGTCCTCCATTAGAAACTTGGAGGCACAAGTGGGTCAGCTGAGTAAGAAAGTTACTGAACTCCCTCCAAGTACTCTCCCAAGCAATACAGAAGAAAATCCAAAAGGAGAGTGCAAAGCCATCAACATGGCCGAATTTTGGGAGGAAGAAGAGGCAGTGAACGCCACTGAGGAAGACCTTAATGGACGTCCACTAGCCTCCAATGAGTTCCCCAATGAGGAATCATGGGAATCTGAGGCTCAAAATGAGACCATAGAGATTCCATTGGACTTACTTCTGCCATTCATGAGCTCTGATGAGTATTCTTCCTCTGAAGAGGATGAGTATAACACCGAAGAGCAAGTTGCTAAATACCTTGGAGCAATCATGAAGCTAAATGACAAGTTATTTGGTAATGAGACTTGGGAGGATGAACCCCCTTTGCTCACCAAAGAACTGGATGACTTGTCTAGGCAGAAACTGCCTCAAAAGAGACAGGATCCTGGGAAGTTTTCAATACCTTGGACCATAGGCACCATGACCTTCAAGAAGGCCTTGTGTGACCTAGGGTCAAGTGTAAACCTCATGCCTCTCTCTGTAATGGAGAAGCTAGGGATCTTTGAGGTGCAAGCTGCAAAAATCTCACTAGAGATGGCAGACAACTCAAGAAAACAAGCCTATGGACTTGTATGTTTTGGTAAAAGTTGAAGACCATTACATCCCTGCTGATTTCATAGTCCTAGAGACTGGGAAGTGCATGGATGAATCCATCATCCTTGGCAGACCCTTCCTAGCCACAGCAACGGCTGTGATTGATGTTGATAGAGGAGAATTGATCATTCAAGTGAATGAAA
>NC_029772.3:29322570-29322842 GCF_000817695.3 Arachis duranensis | reverse complement strand
TTGCTTGCCATTTGGTGCAGGGATGACTTTTCCTTGACACCTCAGGATCTGTGGACCCCACAGGATCCCCATCTACCCTACAACTCTCTCTCTCTTCTTCACCCATTCACCAATCACCTCAACACCTCTTCCCCAAAAACCCCACCTACCTCACCCTTCAAATTCAAACCACTTTTCCTCCCAAACCCTCCCATACATGACCGAACCAAGCCCCTCCCCACTTCTATATAAACCCATCTTCACTCCTTCATTTTCACACAACCTAAACACCA
>NC_029772.3:29322121-29322305 GCF_000817695.3 Arachis duranensis | reverse complement strand
GAGAGATTCATCTCAAGGGTGCATCAAGACCACTTCTATGAAGTTGTGGCCTTGAAGAAGGTGATCCCCAAGATCCCTTTTCAAACGCAAAAAGGGTCAACTTTGATCAAAGGTTGGACCAAGTCCTCATAGACATCTGTGAAGAGGGCGCTCAATGGAAGAGAAAGGGAAGCCAAGTCAACTA
>NC_029772.3:29321356-29321883 GCF_000817695.3 Arachis duranensis | reverse complement strand
ATTAGAGAAGATCAAAGAATCATGAGGGAGGAGCAACAAAGACAAGGAAGAGACATTGAGGAGCTCAAGTACTCCATAGGATCTTCAAGAGGAAGAACAAGCCGCCATCACTAAGGTGGACCCGTTCTTTAATTTCCTTGTTCTTTATTTGTCTGTTTTTCGAATTTTAGTGCTTATGTTTGTCTATGTTTGTGTCTTGTGATCATTAGTGTCCTAGTGTCTATGCCTAAAAGTTATGAATGTCCTATGAATCCATCACCTTTCTTAAATAAAAATAAAAAATGTTCTTAATTGAAAAGAAAAAGAATTGCATGAATTTTGAATTTTATAACAGTTTAATTATTTTGATGTGGTGGCAATATTTTTGTTTTCTGAATGTATGCTTAAACAGTGCATATGTCTTTTGAATTTGTGGTTCATGAATATTGGCTCTTGAAAGAATGATGAAAAAGGAGACATGTTACTGAGGATCTAAAAAATCATTAAAATGATTCTTGAAGCAAGAAAAAGCAGTGAAAAAAATATAT
>NC_029772.3:29318081-29319718 GCF_000817695.3 Arachis duranensis | reverse complement strand
ATTTCCACTGAGAGGATGGGAGGTAGCCACTGACAACGGTGAAACCCTTGCTTAAGCTTGCCATGGAAAGGAGTAAGAAGGTTGGATGAAGACAGTAGGAAAGCAGAGAGACGGAAGGGACCAAGAATCTTCATACGCTTATCTGAAATTCCCACCAATGAATTACATAAGTATCTCTATCCTTATCTTTATAGTTTTATTCGTATATCACCATACCCATTTGAGTTTGCCTGACTGAGATTTACAAGGTGACCATAGCTTGCTTCATACCAACAATCTCTGTGGGATCGACCCTTACTCGCGGAAGGTTTATTACTTGGACGACCCAGTACACTTGCTGGTTAGTTGTGCGAAGTTGTGTTTATGCCATGGTAGTAAACACCAAGTTTTTGGTTTCATCACCGGGGATTATTTGAGTTGTGAAAAGTATTGATCACAATTTCGTGCACCACCCTTCTACTGGTTCTATTCGGGATAGGTGATCTGCTACTTGGTTATCTGTCCCTTTTCTGTCTCTTATTTCTATATCAAACTCTTGCAGAAGCAACACCCATCTGATGAGTCTGGGTTTTGAATCCTGCTTTGTGAGCAGATAATTAAGAGCAGCATGGTCAGTGTACACAATCACTTTTGATCCTACTAAATAAGATCTGAACTTGTCAATGGCGTAAACCACTGCAAGTAATTCTTTTTCTGTGGTTGTGTAGTTCTTCTGTGCGTCATTTAAAACACAGCTAGCATAGTAAATGACGTGCATGAGCTTGTCATGCCTCTGTCCCAACACTGTACCAATGGCATGATCACTGGCATCACACATCAATTCAAATGGTAATGTCCAGTCTGGTGCAGAGATGACTGGTGTTGTGACCAGCTTAGCTTTCAGGGTCTCAAACGCCTGCAGGCACTCCTTATCAAAGAGAAATGGCGTGTCAACAGCTAGCAGATTACTCAGAGGTTTGGCAATTTTTGAAAATCTTTTATAAACCTCCTATAGAATCCTGCATGCCCCAGAAAGCTTCTGATTGCCTTAACATTAGCAGGTGATGGTAATTTTTCAATTACCTCTACCTTAGCTTGATCCACCTCTATACCCTTGTTGGAGATTTTGTGCCCAAGGACAATTCCTTCAGTCACCATAAAGTGAAATTTTTCCCAGTTTAAAACCAGGTTTGCCTCTTGGCATCTCTTTAGAACAAGTGCTAGATGGTCAAGACAGGAGCTGAATGAGTCTCCAAATACTGAAAAGTTATCCATGAAGACTTCCAGAAATTTTTCCACCATATCAGAGAAAATAGAGAGCATGCACCTTTGAAAAGTTGTAGGTGCATTGCATAGACCAAATGGCATCCTTCTGTATGCAAATACTCCGGATGGACATGTGAATGCTGTTTTCTCTTGATCATGGGGATCTACTGCAATTTGATTATAACCTGAATATCCATCTAGGAAGCAGTAGTATTTATGGCCTGCCAGTCTTTCTAGCATCTGGTCTATGAATGGTAAAGGAAAATGATCCTTTCTGGTGGCGGTATTGAGCCTTCTGTAATCAATACACATACGCCACCCTGTAACTGTTCTGTAGGAACCAGTTTATTATTTTCATTATGAACCACTGTCATGCCACCCTTCTTAGGGAC
>NC_029772.3:29315535-29317761 GCF_000817695.3 Arachis duranensis | reverse complement strand
TTGTGCATGCATCTGGCTGGGCTAATGCCCTTAAGATCACTGATGGACCACCCAAGAGCTGTCTTGTGTATCCTTAGCACTTGAATTAGTGCTTCCTCTTCCTGTGGCTCTAAGGTAGAGCTTATGATTACAAGAAAGGTATCACCTTCTCCCAGAAATGTATATTTCAGGGATGGTGGTAATGGTTTGAGCTCGGGTTTGGGAGGTTTCTCCTCTTCCTGAGGGATTTCCAGAGGTTCTATTATTCTCTCTGGTTCCTCCAGATCAGGCTGAACATCTTTAAAGATATCCTCTAGCTCTGATTCGAGACTCTCAGCCATATTGACCTCTTTTACCAGAGAGTCAATAATATCAACGCTCATGCAGTCATTTTAGGTGTCTGGATGTTGCATGGCTTTGACAACATTCAACTTGAACTCATTCTCATTGACTCTCAGGGTTACTTCCCCTTTTTGAACATCAATAAGGGTTCGGCCAGTTGCTAGGAAAGGTCTTCCCAAAATGAGAGTTGCACTCTTGTGCTCCTCCATTTCCGGCCAGCACCACAAACTCAGTGGGAAAGGGAAATGGCCCAACCTTGACAATCATGTCTTCAATCACGCCTGATGGGTATTTAATGGAGCCATCAGCAAGTTGGAGACATATTCGAGTTGGTTTAACTTCATCAGTCAACCCAAACTTTTCGATAGTAGCTGTAGGTATTAAATTAATACTTGCCCCAAGATCACATAGAGCTTGCTTGGTATAAGTACCTTCTAATGTGCATGGTATCATAAAGCTTCCCGGATCCTTAAGCTTCTCAGGTAAGCTTTTCAGAATGACTGCACTGCATTCTTTAGTGAGGTAAACTTTCTCAGTTTCCCTCTAATCCTTCTTATGACTCAAGATCTCTTTTATGAACTTAGCATAAGAGGGTATTTGCTCAAGTGCCTCTGCAAACGAAATCTTTATTTCAAGAGTCTTGAGATAGTCTGCAAAGCGGGCAAATTGCTTATCCTGTTTCGCTTGGCGGAGTTTCTGAGGATAAGGCATTTTGGCTTTATATTCCTCAACCTTAGTTGCTGTAGGTTTATTGCCTACAGATGTGGGTTGAGAAGCCTTTTTAGAGGGGTTGTTATAAGCACTTATATGTGTCTGATCTCCCACTGGGGTTCAAATGCCAGGGGTGGAAGCTAGAGTGGCGTTAGACGCCAGCTCCTTACCTATTTCTAGCATTTGAATGCCAGAACTATGCTTTCTTTGGGCATTCAACGCCGATTCATTGCTTGTTTCTGGCGTTGAACACCAGAACTGAGCATGGTCTGGGTGTTCAGCGCCAGCTTTCCACCCATTTTCTGGCGTTTGAGCACCAGAGTTATTCCTCTCTGGGCTCTGACTGTCCTCAGATGGATTTTGGGTGGTTTGCTCATTTCTTGGCTTCCTGCTACCTTGAAGTGAGGTATTTAATGTTTTTCCACTTCTTAATTGAACTGCTTGGCATTCTTCTGTTATTTGTTTTGATAACTGCTATTCTGTTTGCTTCAACTGTGCTTCCATATTCATATTAGCCATTCTTGTTTCTTGTAGTATCTCCTTGAATTCAGCCAGCTGCTTTGTTAGAAAATCCAATTGCTGATTGAATTCAGTAACTTGTTCTACCGGACTGAGTTCAGCAGTTATTGTTTTAGCCTCTTCGTTGATGGAAGGTTCACTGTTTAAGTACAGATGATGATTTCTGGCAACTGTATCAATAAGCTCTTGAGCTTCTTCTATTGTCTTTCTCATGTGGATAGATCCACCAGCTGAGTGGTCTAGAGAAATCTGAGCTTTCTCTGTAAGCCCATAATAAAAGATGTCTAATTGCACCCACTCTGAAAACATTTCAGAGGGGCATTTTCTTAGCATCTCTCTGTATCTCTCCCAGGCATCATAAAGGGATTCATTATCTCCTTGTTTGAAGCCTTGGATGCTTAGCCTTAGCTGTGTCATCCGTTTTGGAGGAAAATAGTGACTCAAGAATTTTTTTGACAGCTGTTTCCATGTCTTTATGCTGTCCTTAGGTTGGTTATTTAACCACCTCTTAGCTTGGTCTTTTACAGCAAATGGAAACAGTAATAATCTGTAGACATCCTTATCTATTTCCTTATCATGTACTGTGTCAGCAATTTGTAAAAACTGTGCCAGAAATTCTGTAGGTTCTTCCTGTGGAAGACCAGAATACTGGCAACTTTGCTGCACCATGATAAT
>NC_029772.3:29309035-29315401 GCF_000817695.3 Arachis duranensis | reverse complement strand
TCCTTCTGGACTGTTCATTTCCACTTAGGTCCATGATGGAGAAAGGGAGATGACGTGGATTTATTTTATTTAATTTTTTTAATATATTTTCGAAATAATAAAATAAAATAGAATAAAATAAAATCAAATAAAAAAACGAAATAAAAAAATAAAAATTTGAAAATATTTTATGAAGATTTTCAAAAAAAAATGAGGAGAGAGAAATTGGTTAGGATATTTTCAAAAATTTTGAGAAAAGATAAGATAGAAGATATAATTTGTAAAAGATAAATATGATAGGAAAAAGATGTAATTGAAGATTGAAAAGATATAAAAGATATTTGAAAAAGATAAATTTGTTTTGAAAAAGATATTTATGAGTTGAAAAGATTTTAAGAAGGAAAAGATATAGATTTGTTTTGAAAAATATGTAATAAAATTTTTTTAAATCTTAAAAGGATAAGATTTGAAAAATTTTGAAATTGAAATCTGAATTTTTATAAAAAAAATTCAAAAATATGGCTTAAAAATAGTTAGAAAAGATAATTTTTTGAATTTTATGATGAAAGAGAAAAACACACAAAAGACACAAGACTTAAAATTTTTAGATCTAATGCTCCTTGTTTTCAAATATTTTGGAGGGAAAACACCAAGGAACACCAAACTTAAAAGTTTTAAGATCAAAATACAAAGAAGACTCAAGAACGCTTTAAAGATTCACAAGAACAATAAGAACAAAAGAAAGAACACCAAACTTAAAATTTTTAGAAAACTTCAATAGAATTTTCGAAAATTATAAAAAGATTAACAACAAAACACCAAACTTGAAGTTTGGCACAAGATTCAATCAAAGAAAAAATATTTTTGAAAAAGATTTTAAAAAGAAGATACCCAATTATCAAGAACATAGACCAACGCTCTAGCCAATTGGGCAGTAAATGTAACGTGTTTTAAAGATGTATTATTTTTATAGATAAAAATAAATTTTTGAAAACTAATGTTTTGAAAAAGCACAAGAAAAACAAGAAAAGACACAGAACAAGACAAACCAAAGATCAAACAAGAAAAATTGACAAGAACAATTTGAAGATCAAGGAAAAACAAAGAACACTAATTCAAAAATTTAAAGAAAAATACAACATATGCAATTGACACCAAACTTAGAACAAGACACTAAACTCACGAAAAAAATTTAAAAATTGATAAAGAAAAATAATATTTTTGAAAAGGAAATACAGGACTCAGAATTTAATGACTCTATAGCAACAAAAATAAATTATTCATAATCTAAGCAACAAAATAAATCTTTAGTTGTTCAAACTCGAACAATCCCCGGCAACGGCACCAAAAAACTTGGTGCATGAAATTGTAATGCCAATATCAAAATCAAGATTTCTTACAACTTCGCACAACTAACCAGCAGGTGCACTGGGTCGTCCAAGTAATACCTTACGTGAGTAAGGGTCGAATCCCACAGAGATTGTTGGCTTGAAGCAAGCTATGATTATTTTATTATTCTTAGTCAGGATATCAATTATAATTATCAGTTTGAATTATTAGAAAAAATAAAAGAGCGTGAAATAATTACTTGTTGTGCAGTAATGGAGAATATGTTGGGGTTTTGGAGATGCTTTGTCTTCTGAATTCCTGGAATGTAATATTCAACTCAATACAAAAGTGCAAAGTTCCTTCCATGGCAAGCTCTATGTAGGGTGTCACCGTTGTCAATGGCTACTTCCCATCCTCTCAGTGAAAATGGTCCAAATGCTCTGTCACAGCATGGCTAATCAGCTGTTGGTTCTCGATCATGTCGGAATAGAATCCATTGATTCTTTTGCGTTTGTCATCACGCCCAACACTTGCGAGTTTGAAGCTCGTCACAGTCATCCAATCCCAGAATCCTACTCGAAATACCACAGACAAGGTTTAGACTTTCCGGATTCTTATGAATGCCGCCATCAATTCTAGCTTATACCACGAAGATTCTGGTTAAGGAATCTAAGAGATACTCATTCAATCTGATGTAGAATGGAGGTGGTTGTCAGACACACGTTCATGGATTGAGGAAGGTGATGAGTGTCACGGATCATCACCTTCTCCATAGTTAAGCGCGAATGAATATCTTAGATAGGAACACGCATGTTTGAATGGAAAAACATAAATAATTGCATTAATCCATCGAGACGCTGCAGAGCTCCTCACCCCCAACAATGGAGTTTAGAGACTCATGCCGTCAAAGAGTATAAAATTCAGATCTAAAAATGTCATGAGATGCAAAATAAGTCTTTAAAAGTTGTTTAAATACTAAACTAGAAACCCAGGTTTACAGAAAATGAGTAAACTAAGATAATTGGTGCAGAAATCCACTTCTGGGGCCCACTTGGTGTGTGCTGGGGCTGGGACTTAAGCTTCTCATGTGTCTGGGCTGTTCCTGGAGTTGAATGCCAGGTTGTAACCTGTTTTGGGCGTTGAACTCCAACTTGTAACCTGTTTCTGGCGCTGGACGCCAGACTACAACATGGAACTGGCGTTGAACGCCATTTTACATCGTCTATCTTCGCGCAAAGTATAGAGTATTATATATTGCTGGAAAGCCCTGGATGTCTACTTTTCAACTCAATTGACAGCGCGCCAATTGGACTCTTGTAGCTCCAAAAAATCCATTCTGAGTGCAGGGAGGTTAGGATCCAATAGTATCAGCAGTCCTTTTTCAGCCTAACTCAGATTTTTGCTCAACTCCCTCAATTTCAGCCAGAAAATGCCTGAAATCACAGAAAAATACACAAACTCATAGTAAAGTCCAGAAATATGATTTTTGCCTAAAAACTAATAATATTCTACTAAAAACTAATTAAAACCTACTAAAATCTACATGAAATTACCCCCAAAAAGCGTATAAAATATCCGCTCATCAGTGGCTTGTGCTTGAATCCATCCTTGAACATCCACCAATGCTTGGACTTCCAATAAGCTCCGTCATTCAAAATTAATAGCTCCATGCTTTGATGGAGTTCTTTACAATACTTTGTTTTCACTCTCGTCTTCAAGTTGACCATCATGATTCCATCCGGGTGGCATGACCTTAGAATTCTCACTTAAGCGACCAAACATCTTTCTAGACCCATGCAATTTGGTTATACACCAACCATTACTATTCAACTTTGAGCATGCAACTATCATAAACTTAGAGTGATGTTTCCAACCATTACACAACTCTCTCCTACTCTTAACTCCACAAAGAGCTCTAAGTTGACCATCATTTTCAATCAAACCATATTCAAGTGAGAAAGTAAAGCTTAGGGATAAGAATTTTACCCACTTGAATGTTGCGTAGGATGGTGACTTAAGAAGGGGTGTTCCCAATGTTCTTGCAAGTTCTACTCCCGTGTGCTCTTCCTTGACTATCTCCACCTCTTTGCAAGCTTCTTCAATTTCAACTTCTTCTTCTTGGTAGCTCCCTTCCAATGCAATCTCTTCTTCATTGCTCACCAAGGGTATGGGAGGTTCTGCATGTTCTTCCATGACTTCAACTTCATGTCCAATAGGAGAAGATTCAATTGTAGATAGAAACTCATCAAAGATTGAATCCATCTCTTGATCAACCTCTTAAAAGCCTTCAACCATGATATGCCTTGGAGGTTGCGCACCCTCCTCAACATCAATATCAAGCTTCTTGGAAAAGGGTTCCATGATTCTACATTCCCATGGACCTTCAACATCTCCCAAATTTTCAACCACTTCTTCCTCTTTTTCAATAATCATGGCTTCCTCCAATTGCTCCAATACAAAATCCCACTCCTTGTTCTTTACCGGAGCTTCCAATCTCTCTTTCATACACCGTTCCTCATTAGATTCTTCACATGTGGCCACGGAAGTACTTTGAGTGTATGAAAATCGGGAGGCCAAAGTGTTTACTACTTTGGTTAAGGTAGCCACAAATTCTAGTGTCTCCCTTTGCATATCTTCTTGCCCTTGAAGAAGAAGGCCAATGGTGTCAACCATTGGAGATTGGGGTGGATAGGAGGGTTCATTATTTTGGAGAAAGGGTTCATAATAAGAAGATGGTTTATTCTTGGTGAAAATATAGAGATGGTGTGTATTGAGGTGGTTCTTGGGAGTAATTGTATTGGAATTGTGGTGGTTCTATGTATAGTTTGTATGATGGATAAAGATTAGGGTCATATGGAGGTGTTTGGTGGTAGAGGGCTTGTGAGTATGGTGGTTCAAAACTATATTGAGGAGGTGGTTCATAGGCATATGGTGGTGGTTGTTGACAACCACAATGAGGATCACCACATCCATTAGATAAATATGCATTATGAGTGGAATTATACCTATAAGAGAGGTGCACGAAATTGCAATAACACTTTTTGCAATCCGCACAACTAACCAGCAAGTGCACTGGGTCGTCCAAGTAATACCTTACGTGAGTAGGGGTCGATCCCACGGAGATTATTGGTTTGAAGCAAGCTATGTTTATTTTATTATTCTTAGTCAGGATATTAATTAAAATTATCAGTTGGAATTATTAGAAGAATAAAAGAGTGTGAAATAGTTACTTGTTGTGCAGTAATGGAGAATATGTTGGGGTTTTTGGAGATGTTTTGTCCTCTAAATCCCTGCAATATAATGCTTACTCACTTTCATAAATGCAAAGCTCCTTCCATGGCAAGTTGTATGTAGGGAATCACCATTGTCAGTGGCTACCTCCCATCCTCTCAGTGAAAACGGTCCAGATGCTCTGTCACAGCACGGGTAATCAGCTGTTGGTTCTCGATCATGTTGGAATAGGATCCATTGATCCTTTTGCGTTTGTCATCACGCCCAGTAATCGCGAGTTTGAAGCTCGTCACAGCCATTCGATCCTTGAATCCTACTCGGAATACCACAGACAAGGTTTAGACTTTCCGGATCCTCAAGAGTGGCCGCCATCAGTTCTAGCTTATACCACCAAGATTCTGATTAAGGAAGCTAAGAGATACTCATTCAATCTGATGTAGAATGGAGGTGTTTGTCAGGCACACCTTCATGGATTGAGGAAGGTGATGAGTGTCACGGATCATCACCTTCTCCATAATTAAGCGCGAATGAATATCTTAGATAGGAACACGCATGTTTGAAAGGAGAAACAGAAACAATTGCATTAATTCATTGAGACGCTGCAGAGCTCCTCACCCCCAACAATGGAGTTTAGAGACTCATGCCATCAAAGTGTATAAAATTCAGATCTGAAAATGTCATGAGGTCCAGAGTTAATCTCTAAAAGTTGTTTAAATAGTAAACTAGTAACCTAGGTTTACAAAAAATGAGTAAACTATGATAGATGGTGCAGAAATCCACTTCTGGGGTCCACTTGGTATGTGCTAGGGCTGAGACTTAAGCTTCTCACGTGCCTGGGGTTGTTTTGGGCGTTCAACGCAAGGTTGTAACCTGTTTCTGGCGTTGAACTCCAACTTGTAACCTGTTTCTGGCGCTAGACGCCAGACAGCAGCATGATACTGGCGTTGAACGCCAGTTCACGTCGTCTATCTTCGCGCAAAGTATGGACTATTATATATTGCTGAAAAGCCCTAGATGTCGACTTTTCAACACCGTTGAGAGTGCGCCAATTGAACTTCTGTAGCTCTAGAAAATCCATTTCGAGTGCAGGGAGGTCAGGATCCAACAGCATCAACAGTCCTTTTTCAGCCTAACTCAAATTTTTGCTCAGCTCCCTCAATTTCAGTCAGAAAATACCTGAAATCACAGAAAAACACACAAACTCATAGTAAAGTCCAGAAATATTACCTGAAATCACAGAAAAATACACAAACTCATAGTAAAGTCCAGAAATATGATTTTTTGCCTAAAAACTAATAATATTATACTAAAAACTAATTAAAACATGCTAAAATCTACATGAAATTACCCCCAAAAAGCGTATATAATATCCGCTCATCACAACACCAAAATTAAACTGTTGCTTGTCCCCAAGCAACTAGATGAACAAAAATAGGATAAAAAGAATTTAAGGAGTAATAAAATCTCCGAGTTTTAAGCGAAGCTCAGATTCTAATTTAGATGAGCGGGGCTAGTAGCTTTTTGTTTCTGAACAGTTTTGGCAACTCCCTTTATCCTTTGAAATTCAGAATGATTGGCATCCATAGGAACTCAGAATTCAGATAGTATTATTGATTCTCCTAGTGTAGTATGTTGATTCTTGAACACAGTTACTTTATGAGTCTTAGCCGTGGCCCTAAGCACTTTGTTTTCCAGTATTACCACTGGATACATAAATGCCACAGACACATGACTGGGTGAACCTTTTCAGATTGTGACTCAGCTTTGCTAAAGTCCCCAGTTAGAGGTGTCCAGAGCCCTTAAGCACACTCTTTTTGCTTTGGATCA
>NC_029772.3:29308636-29308792 GCF_000817695.3 Arachis duranensis | reverse complement strand
CTTGTAAAAGTTTTTTTTTCACTGCTTTTTCTTGCTTCAAGAATCAAATTCATGATTTTTCAGATCATCAATAACATTTCTATTTTTCATCATTCTTTCAAGAGCCAACAATTTTAACATTCATAAACAACAAGATCAAAAATATGCAATGTTCAA
>NC_029772.3:29305993-29308417 GCF_000817695.3 Arachis duranensis | reverse complement strand
TAATTACTACTACTCCTATATAACTTCTAAGGTAAAATCCTATAATAATACTATCACAGAGTTAAAGCTAGAATTAGAACTTAACAACCTGTATTTTGGGAAGTGGATGCTCCTCTAGTCTGTGGGATGCTTGGTCCTTCAAGAATTAATTTCTGACGCTTCAGTTCACATCCTTGCTCTTCCTGTTCCCTTAGGTGCCATGATCTTAATGAGTTTTAGCTCAGTGATCATGGCGAATCACACCAAACTTAGAGGTTTGCTTGTCCTCAAGCAAAAGAAAGGATAGGAGAGGAATAGAAGGAGAGGCAATTTTGAAATTCAAAAGATATGATGAGTTGAAAAAGATTTGAAAAAGATTTGGATTGGAAAAAGATTTGTGTTTATGGATTAAGATACATTTGATATTTTTGTAAAAGGGATTTTAGAAATTAGGGTTTTTAGAAATTAGGATTAAAATTTTTGGATTTGAAGGATGACATTTTGAAACATGTTTATGCAAGAAATCATGATTTGAAACTAAAAAAATTAGAAAATTTGTGAAGGAAAACGAATTTTACCTCCTCCCCACCATCCTGGCGTTAAACGCCCAAACGCTGCATGTTTTGGGCGTTTAACGCCCAATTAATGCTTCTCCTGGGCGTTCAACGCCCAGCTATTGCTTCTTTCTGGCATTGAACGCCAGGAAGTCCTTTGTCACTGGGTGTTTTTCTGAACGCCCAGGATGCTGTAGTTCTGGCGTTAAACGCCCAGAAGGTGCTTCTTTCTGGCGTTCAACACCCAGAAGATGCTCGTTTCTGGCGTTTAACGCCTAGATGGCTACCCTTACTGGCGTTGAACGCCCAGTGGGTGCTTCTTTTGGGCGTTCAACACCCAAAATGTTTCTTACTGGCTTTTTCACGCCAGTGAGCTTCCAAATTCCCCTGTAACTCTGTGAATCCAAGCAATTGCTATTTTACCTTGAAGATACTTTGCCATATACCTGTAAAAATCAATTAATTAATCAAAACGAATAAAATTAAATTTTGTGATTGGCTGGGTTGCCTCCCAGCAAGCACTTCTTTATTGTCATCAGCTGGACTATTACTGAGCTTTAATCAAGTCTCAGTTTTGAGCAATTTTGCTCAAAATTGCTTTCAAGATAATGTTTGACTCTCTGTCCATTAACAATGAACTTTTTGTTAGAGTCATTATCCTGAAGCTCTACGTATCCATATGGTGATACACTTGTAATTACATATGGACCTCTCCACCGGGATTTTAATTTCTCGGAGAATAATTTGAGCCTAGAATCAAATAGCAGAACTTTCTGCCCCGGCTCAAAGACTCTGGATGACAATTTCTTATCATGCCATCTTTTTGCTTTCTCTTTATAAATTTTTGCATTCCCGAAAGCATTGAGTCTAAATTCCTCTAGCTCATTTAACTGAAGCAATCGTTTTTCTCCAGCTAACTTGGCATCAAGGTTCAGGAATCTGGTTGCCCAGTAGGTCTTATGTTCCAGTTCCACTGGCAAGTGACATGCCTTTCCATACACAAGCTGGTATGGAAAGGTCCCTATAGGGGTCTTGAATGCTGTTCTGTATGCCCACAGAGCATCATCTAAGCTTCTTGCCCAATCCCTTCTAATGTTAATTACAGTCCGTTCCAGGATTCTTTTAAGTTCTCTGTTAGAGACTTCAGTTTGCCCATTTGTCTGTGGATGATATGGAGTGGCTACCCTGTGGCTAACTCCATAACGAACCAAAGCAGAGTAAAGCTGTTTATTGCAGAAATGAGTGCCCCCATCACTGATTAATACTCTAGGGGTACCAAATCTGCTGAAGATGTGTTTTTGGAGGAATTTTAACACTGTTTTAGTGTCATTAGTGGGTGTTGCAATAGCCTCCACCCATTTGGATACATAATCCACTGGCACCAGAATATAAGTGTTTGAGTATAATGGTGGGAAAGGTCCCATGAAGTCAATGCCCCATACATCAAACAACTCAATCTCCAAGATCCCTTGTTGAGGCATGGCATAACTGTGAGGCAGATTGCCAAATCTTTGGCAACTATCACAATTAAGCACAAACGCTCGGGAATCTTTATAGAGAGTAGGCCAGTAAAAGCCACATTGGAGGACTCTTGTGGCTGTTCGCTCACTTCCAAAATTTCCTCCATACTGTGATCCATGGCAATGCCATAGGATTCTCTGTGCTTCTTCTTTAGGCACACATCTACGGATTACTCCGTCTGCACATCTCTTGAAGAGATATGGTTCATCCCAAAGATAGTACTTTGCATCTGTGATCAATTTCTTTGATTGCAACCTACTGTACTCTTTGGGTAAGAATCTCACTGCCTTGTAGTTTGCAATGTCTGCAAACCATGGCACTTCCTGGATGGCAAAGAGTTGCTCATCCGGAAAGGTCTCAGAGATCTCAG
>NC_029772.3:29301602-29303280 GCF_000817695.3 Arachis duranensis | reverse complement strand
GTACATATGCTGATTTCTGGCAACTGTATCAATAAGCTCTTGAGCTTCTTCAATTGTTTTTCTCATATGTATAGATCCATCGGCTGAGTGATCTAGAGAAATCTGAGCTTTTTCTGTAAGCCCATAGTAGAAGATGTCTAATTGCACCCACTCTGAAAACATTTCAGAGGGGCATTTTCTTAACATCTCTCTGTATCTCTCCCAGGCATCATAAAGGGATTCATTATCTCCTTGTTTGAAGCATTGGATGCTTAGCCTTAGCTGTGTCATCCGTTTTGGAGGGAAATAGTGATTCAGGAATTTTTTCGACAGCTGTTTCCATGTTTTTATGCTGTTCTTAGGCTGGTTATTTAACCACCTCTTAGCTTGATCTTTTACAGCAAATGGAAACAGTAATAATCTATAGACATCTTGATCTACTTCCTTATCATGTACTGTGTCAGTAATTTGTAAAAATTGTGCCAGAAACTCTGTAGGTTCTTCCTGTGGAAGACCGGAATACTGGCAGCTTTGCTGCACCATGATAATGAGCTGAGGATTCAACTCAAAGCTACTAACTCCAATGGAGGGTATACAGATACTATTCCCATATGAAGCAGTAGTGGGGTTAGCATATGACCCCAAAGTCCTCCTGGACTGTTCATTCCCACTTAGTTCCATGATGGAATAAAGGAGATGATATGTATGTTGATATTATTTATTTATAAAAATTTATTTTATAAAATAAAATAAAAATGAAATAAATAAAAGAAATTGAAAATATTTTGAAATTGAAATCTGAATTTTTATATAAAATTTTCGAAAATGTAGTTCAAAATTAGTTAGAAAAGATATTTTTTTGAATTTTGAATTTTATGATGAAAGAGAAAAACACACAAAAAACACAAGACTTAAAATTTTTAGATCCAATGTTCCTTATTTTCGAAAATTTTGGAGGAAAAACACTAAGAAACACCAAACTTAAAAATTTTAAGATCAAAACACAAGAAATACTCAAGAACACCTTGAAGATTCACAAGAACACCAAGAACAAAAGAAAGAACACCAAACTTAAAATTTTTTTAGAAAACCAAGACAAATTTTTGAAAATTAAAGAAAAATTAACAAGAAAATACCAAACTTAAAGTTTGGCACAAGATTCAATCAAAAAAAATTATTATTTTTTTTTTGAAAAAGATTTTAAAGAAGATACCCAATTATCAAGAACAACTACTAATGCTCCAGCCAATTGGGCAGCAACTTCAATGTTGATTTTAAAGATGTATTATATTTATGGATAAAAGTATAATTTTTGAAAGTTAATGTTTTGAAAAAGCACAAGAAAAACAAGAAAAGACACAAAACAAGAAAAACTCAAGATCAAATAAGCAAAAAAACAAGAACAACTTGAAGATCAATGAAGAACAAAGAACACAAGTTCGAAAATTTAAAGAAAAATATAAAATATGCAATTAACACCAAACTTAGAAAAAGACACTAAACTCACAAAAATTAACAATTAATTAAAAAATAATATTTTTGAAAAGAAATTTTTGAAAAGAAACTATCCTATTAGGATTTAATGACTCTATAACAATAAAAATAAATTATTCCTAATCTAAGAAATAAAATAAACCTTTAGTTGTTCAAACTCGAACAATCCCCGGCAACGGCGCCAAAATCTTGGTGCACGAAATTG
>NC_029772.3:29299039-29301251 GCF_000817695.3 Arachis duranensis | reverse complement strand
CTCATTCAATCTGATGTAGAACGGAGGTGTTTGTCAGGCACACGTTCATGGATTGAGGAAGGTGATGAGTGTCACGGATCATCACCTTCTCCATAATTAAGCGCAAATGAATATCTTAGATAGGAACACGCATGTTTGAAAGGAGAAACAGAAACAATTGCATTAATTCATTGAGACGCTGCAGAGCTCCTCACCCCTCATGCCGTCAAAGTGTATAAAATTCAGATCTGAAAATGTCATGAGGTCCAGAGTTAATCTCTAAAAGTTGTTTAAATAGTAAACTAGTAACCTAGGTTTACAGAAAATGAGTAAACTATGATAGATGGTGCAGAAATCCACTTCTGGGGCCCACTTGGTGTGTGCTGGGGCTGAGACTTAAGCTTCTTACGTGCTTGGGGCTGTTTTGGGCGTTCAACGCCAGGTTGTAACCTGTTTCTGGCGTTGAACTCTAACTTGTAACCTGTTTCTGGCGCTGGACGCCAGACAGCAGCATGATACTGGTGTTGAACGCCAGTTTACGTCATCTATCTTCATGCAAAGTATGGACTATTATATATCTCTGGAAAGCCCTGAATGTCTAATTTCCAACGCCGTTGAGAGCGCGCCAATTGGACTCTTGTAGCTCCAGAAAATCTATTTCGAGTGCAGGGAGGTCAGGATCTAACAACATCAGCAGTCCTTTTTCAGCCTAACTCAGATTTTTGCTCAGCTCCCTCAATTTCAGCCAGAAAATACCTGAAATCACAGAAAAACACACAAACTCATAGTAAAATCCAGAAATATGATTTTTTCCTAAAAACTAATAATATTATACTAAAAACTAATTAAAACATGCTAAAATCTACATGAAATTACCCCCAAAAAGCGTATAAAATATCCGCTCATCAAAGAGACCAGAGGAGGTTGTTGCCAAGAAGGTTGTCCATAAGCTTGAGGCTCCTCCCACCTTTGATTGTTCCATCCTTGATGCATATTCTCATTGAAATTCCCATTTCTTACAACATAATTTGAACCAAACTCATAGCCAAAGGGGTGAGAACTCATAGAGATAAGAGAAAATAAGAACAAAACTAATAAGAAACAAAGAAAGATAAAGTCCTACGACTAACAAACCAACCAAAAATCAAGATATTTACAATATTAACATATATACAATAAGAAATAACAACGTACACAATTGCAATTCCTCGACAACGGCACCATTTTGATGCGCAAACATTTGTATGTCGGTAAAGAATTTCACAAATGAAATCTCGTTACAAGTATAGTTCTAAACCAACAAATAATTCCTCAATCAAAAATTTAGTTTGTCACAAGTACAAACCCCAATACAAATAAACCGAAGTATTTAAATCTCGGGTCGTCTCTCAAGGAATTGCAGGGAAGTGTTCTTGTTATTGGTTATGGGACAAGTATTTTTGGGGTTTTGAATAAGACACAAGAAAGGTAAATGAAACTCAAATGATAAAAAGGTCTTGGCAAGGGTTGATGGTTAAGGATCTTTATCCTTGTCACTAACCACAACATGATGATTGCAAGGATCAATCCTATTAAGTCATGCTCTAACAAGTAAAGAAAAATCAAATGAGCTATATCAATCCTAATCCGTAAGTCCTAGCCACCTCACTAATTAATCTTAGTGAAAGCTAGAGTCAATGGACACCAATTATCAATCACTTGAACATTAGCAACTCAAGTTCACCTAAGTTACCATCCCAAGCCAAGAACACAAAAATCTACTTTAACATCTGATGAGCGGATAATTTGTACGCTTTTTGGCATTGTTTTTAGTATGTTTTTAGTATGATCTAGTTAGTTTTTAGTATATTTTTATTAGTTTTTAGTTAAAATTCACTTTTCTGGACTTTACTATGAGTTTGTGTGTTTTTCTGTGATTTCAGGTATTTTCTGGCTGAAATTGAGGGACCTGAGCAAAAATCTGATTCAGAGACTAAAAAGGACTGCAGATGCTGTTGGATTCTGACCTCCCTGAACTCGAAGTAGATTTTCTGGAGCTACAGAAGCCCAATTGGCGCGCTCTCAACGGTGTTGGAAAGTAGACATCCTGGGCTTTCCAGCAATATATGATAGTCCATACTTTGCCCAAGATTTGATGGCCCAAACCAGCATTCAAAGTCACCCACAGAAATCCCAGCGTTAAACGCCGGAACTGGCACAAGAACGGGAGTTAAACGCCCAAACTGGCACAAAA
>NC_029772.3:29298583-29298779 GCF_000817695.3 Arachis duranensis | reverse complement strand
TCATTCTCACCCATGAACGTGTGCCTGACAACCACCTCCGTTCTACCTTAGATTGGGTGGATATCTCTTGGATTCTTTAACTGGAATCTTCGTGGTATAAGCTGGAATTGATGGCGGTATTCAAGAGAATCCGAAAGGTCTAAACCTTGTCTGTGGTATTCTGAGTAGGATTCAATGATTGAATGACTGTGACGAG
>NC_029772.3:29298117-29298467 GCF_000817695.3 Arachis duranensis | reverse complement strand
GACAGATGGATAGCCGTGCCGTGACAGGGTGCGTTGAACATTTCCACTGAGAGGATGGGAGGTAGCCACTGACAACGGTGAAACCCTTGCATAAGCTTGCCATGGAAAGGAGTAAGAAGGATTGGATGAAGACAGTAGGAAAGCAGAGAGAGACGGAAGGAACGCAGCATCTCCATACGCTTATCTGAAATTCCCACTAATGAATTGCATAAGTATCTCTATCTTTATCTTTATGTTTTATTCGTATATCACACATATCCATTTGAGTCTGCCTGACTGAGATTTACAAGGTGACCATAGCTTGCTTCATACCAACAGTCTCTGTGGGATCGACCCTTACTCGTGTAAGG
>NC_029772.3:29296926-29298029 GCF_000817695.3 Arachis duranensis | reverse complement strand
TTGTGTTTATGCCATGGTATTGAACACCAAGTTTTTGGATTCATCACCGGGGATTATTTGTGTTGTGAAAAGTATTGATCACAATTTCGTGCACCAAGTTTTTGGCGCCGTTGCCGGGGATTGTTGAGTTTGGACAACTGACGGTTCATCTTGTTGCTTAGATTAGGTATTTTTTCTTCAGAGTTCTTAAGAATGAATTCTAGAGTTTCATGATGATCTGTTAAAGTCTGGCTGGCTATTAAGCCATGTCTAATTTTATTGGACCGAGGTTTCAACTTATCATCACAAGAGCTTGTTGATTTCTATCAATCTTGCTGTTGGAGCAATGATCTGCTAAGGCTTGGCTGGCCATTGGCCATGTCTAGTGTTTTGGACCGGAGCTTTCTTTGAAAGCTTGGCTGGCTTTGAAGCCATGTCTAATTCCTGGACCGGAGTCTTAGACTAGCATTGCAATGATTCCTGGAATTCTCATTAAGAATTTTGATATCTTTATTTTCTTTTCCACTTAATTTTTGAAAAAGCACAAAAAAATTACAAAATCATAAAATCCAAAAATTTCTTGTTTGAGTCTAGAGTCTCATTTTAAGTTTGGTGTCGATATTCTATTCTTCTTGCATTCATGCATGTGTCTTAAGTGATCTTCAAGATGTTCTTGATGATTTCATTACTCTGATCTTTAAATTCTCTTGACTTGAGTGTATATATGTCTCATGTGCATTCTCATTTTTAGTGTCAGCAGTATACAAACTGCTAAGTTTGGTGTCTTGCATGCATTGTTATTTGATTTTAGTTGCATTTTGATTATTCCTTATTATTAAAAATCCAAAAATATTTTTAATTTGTGTCTTTTCAAGTTAATAATACAGAGAATTGAAGATTCAGAACATACTGCAGAGGAATTACACAGAAAAATCTGGGCGTTCAAAATGCCCAGTGAAGAAGGGCAAACTGGCGTTTAAACGCCAGCCAGGGTGCCTGGCTAGGCGTTTAACGCCCAAAAGGGTAGTGTTTTGGGCGTTAAACGCCAGAATGTGCACCATTCTGGGCGTTTAACGCCAGGATGGCACAAGAGGGAAGATTCTGTTTTCAAATCAAATTTTTTT
>NC_029772.3:29296027-29296727 GCF_000817695.3 Arachis duranensis | reverse complement strand
TTTTTAAAACCAATCATATCTTCTTAACCACAGCCAAGTCATTAATTTTCAAAATCAAATCTTTTTGATTTCTAATTTCAAAATCTTTTTCAAAAATCACTTGATTTCTTTTCTAATCTTGGTTTTCGAAAATCAATTAAAGTTTTTCAAAATGTTTTCAAAATCTTTTACTTAATTTTCGAAAATTACTTCCTCTCTTCTCACATCCTTCTATTTATGGACTAACACTATTCCTTAATGCACAATTCGAACTCCATCTTCTTTGATAAGTTCGAATTTTCTACTTCTGCCTTCTATTTTTCTTTTCCTCTGACACTTCAAGGAAAATCTATACTGTGACATAGAGGATTCCATATTTTCTTGTTCTCTTCTCTTTCATATGAGCAGGAGCAAAGACAAAAGCATTCTTGTTGAGGCTGATCCTGAACCTGAAAGGACCTTGAAGCGAAAGCTAAGAGAAGCTAAGGCACAATTCTCTGTAGAGGACCTAACAGAAATCTTCAAAGAAGAAGAACCCATGGCAGCCGAAAACAACAACAATGCCAACAATGCAAGAAAGATGCTGGGTGACTTTACTGCACCTACTCCCGACTTCTATGAGAGAAACATCTCCATCCCTGCCATTGGAGCAAACAACTTTGAGCTTAAGCCTCAATTAGTTTCCCTAATGCAACAGAATTGCAAGTTCCATGGACTTCCA
>NC_029772.3:29294988-29295400 GCF_000817695.3 Arachis duranensis | reverse complement strand
CCTCTGACTTAGCAGCCATGGTCTCTGATCTAATCAAAACCACTCAAAGTTTCATGACTGAAACAAGATCCTCCATTAGAAATTTGGAGGTACAAGTGGGACAGCTGAGTAAGAAAATTACTGAACTCCCTCCTAGTACTCTTCTAAGCAATACAGAAGAAAATCCAAAAGGAGAGTGCAAAGCCATCAACATGACCGAATTTGGAGAGGAGGAAGAGGCAGTGAACGCCACTGAGGAAGACCTCAATGGACGTCTACTGACCTCCAATGAGTTCCCCAATGAGGAACCATGGGAATCTGAGGCTCAAAATGAGACCATAGAAATTCCATTGGACTTACTTCTGCCATTCATGAGATCTGATGAGTATTCTTCCTCTGAAGAGGATGAGTATGTCACTAAAGAGCAAGTTGC
>NC_029772.3:29290125-29290572 GCF_000817695.3 Arachis duranensis | reverse complement strand
GGACTAAAATCTAAGTATTTCCCCCGAACCATTGTGAGATAATTCTTTGGATTCGGGTTCATACTTTGATCATGGTTCCTAGTGATCCATGCATTGGCATAGAACTCTTGAACCATCAATATTCCGACTTGTTGCATGGGGTTAGTTAGGACTTCCCAACCTCTTCTTTGGATTTCATGTCGGATTTCCGGATACTCATTCTTTTTGAGCTTGAAAGGGACTTCGGGGATCACCTTCTTCTTTGCCACAACATCATAGAAGTGGTCTTGATGGCTCTTGGAGATGAATCTTTCCATCTCCCATGACTCGGAGGTGGAAGCTTTTGTCTTCCCTTTTCCTTTTCTAGAGGATACTCCGGCCTTAGGTGCCATTGATGGTAATGGAAAAACAAAAAACTTTATGCTTTTACCACACCAAACTTAAAATATTGCTCGCCTTCGAGCAAGA
>NC_029772.3:29289421-29289968 GCF_000817695.3 Arachis duranensis | reverse complement strand
TAGGGAGAGGGGAGGGTGTATGTTCGGCATTTTGGGTGGGAATGGGTGGGAAATTGATTTTGAATTTTATGAAGGTAGGTGGGGTTTATGGGGAAGAGTGGGTTGATGTAAGTGGTGAAGGGGGTAATTGAAAAGAGGAATTGAGGTGATTGGTGAAGAGTGTTGGGAAGTGTGACATGGGGAATACAAATCACAAAAATAGGATTAGTAGGTAAGGTGGGAATATAGTAGGTGGGGATCCTGTGGGGTCCACAGATCCTGAGGTGATCCTATGGGATCCACAGGTCCTGAGGTGTCAAGGAATTCCATCCCTGCACCAAATAGGCATGTAAAATGCCTTGGCACACCATTCTGGCGTTTAAACGCCCATTGGTGCACGTTCTGGGCGTTCAACACCCATGTAAAGCATGTTTCTGGCGTTGAACGCCAGTTTCATGCTTGTTACTGGCGTTCAGCGCCAGCTTTTCTTCTCTGGGCACATTCCTAGCGTTCAGCGCCAGAATGTTGCTTGTTTCTGGCGTTCAGCGCCAGAATGATGCTCTGTTCT
>NC_029772.3:29288038-29289322 GCF_000817695.3 Arachis duranensis | reverse complement strand
CCTCCAGGGTGAAAAATTTTTTTCTTCTGTTTTTGACTCTGTTTTTAATTTTTATGATTTTTTCGTGACTCCTCATGATCATGTACCTAATAAAACACAAAATAACAATAAAATAAAAGAAAATAAAAATTAGATAAATAAAATTGGGTTGCCTCCCAACAAGCGCTTCTTTAATGTCAATAGCTTGACAGTGGCTCTCATGGAGCCACTAGGTGATCAGGTCAATGTTTTATAGTCCCAACACCAAACTTAGAGTTTAGATATGGGATCTTAACACCAAACTTAGAGTTTGGTTGTGGCCTCACAACACCAAACTTAGAGTTTGACTGTGGGGCCTCTTCTTGACTTTGAACTGAGTGAAGCTCTTCATGCTTACTCTCTTTTGTCACAGAGGGATGGCCATGTGCCTTAAACACAAGGTAGTCCCCATTCAATTGAAGGACTAATTCACCTCTGTTAACATCTACCACAGCTCCTGCTGTGGCTAGGAAAGGTCTTCCAAGGATAATGCATTCATCCTCTTCCTTCCCAGTGTCGATGATGCAATCATCCTTTTCCTTCCTAGTGTCTAAGATTATGAAATCAGCAGGGATGTAAAGGCCTTCAACCTTTACTAATACGTCCTCTACTATTCCATAAGCTTGTCTCAATGACTTGTCTGCCAATTGTAATGAGAACAAGGCAGGTTGTACCTCAATGATCCCCAGCTTCTCCATTACAGAGAGTGGCATAAGGTTTATCCCTGACCCCAGATCACATAGAGCCTTTTCAAAGCTCATGGTGCCTATGGTGCAAGGTATTACGAACTTGCCAGGATCCTGTTTCTTTTGAGGTAGAATTTGCTGAATCCAGGTATCCAGTTCACTAATAAGCAAGGGAGGTTCACTTTCCCAAGTCTTATTACCAAACAACTTGGCATTCAGCTTCATGATAGCTCCTAAGTATTGAGCAACTTGCTCTCCAGTTACATCTTCATCCTCTTCAGAGGAAGAATAGTCTTCAGAGCTCATGAATGGTAGAAGGAGATTTAATGGAATCTCTATGGTCTCTATATGAGCCTCAGATTCCTTTGGATCCTTAATGGGAAACTCCTTCTTGCTTGAAGGACGTCCCAGGAGGTCTTCCTCACTAGGATTTTTGTCCTCCTCCTCCCTTGTGCATTCGGCCATATTGATCACATCAATGGCCTTGCACTCTCCTTTTGGATTTTCTTCTGTATTGCTTGGGAGAATACTGGGAGGAGTTTCAATAACTTTCTTACTCAGCTGGCCCACTTGTGCCTCC
>NC_029772.3:29287325-29287788 GCF_000817695.3 Arachis duranensis | reverse complement strand
ATTTGGATGATTTCTCCATGATGGATTATAGGTGTTTCCATAAGGTTCATCCATGTAATTAACCTCTGCCATGGCAGGGTTCTCAGGATCATAAGCTTCTTCAGAAGCTGCCTCTTTAGTACTGTTGGATGCATGTTGCCATCCATTCAGACTTTGAGAGATCATGTTGACCTATTGAGTCAACACTTTGTTCTGAGCCAATATGGCATTCAGAGCATCTATTTCAATAACTCCTTTCTTCTGAGGTATCCCATTATTCACGGAATTCCTCTCAGAGGTGTACATAAATTGGTTGTTTGCAACCATGTCAATGAGTTCTTGAGCCTCTGGTTTTTTGCAACCATGTCAATGAGTTCTTGTGCCTCTTCAGGCGTTTTCTTCAGGTGAATAGATCCACCTGCAGAATGGTCCAGTGACATTTTCGAAAATTCAGAGAGACCATAATAGAATATATCTAATATGT
>NC_029772.3:29286578-29287316 GCF_000817695.3 Arachis duranensis | reverse complement strand
CTCCAATGGCAGGAATGGAGATGCTTCTTCCATCAAACTTGGACGTTGGCTTTGTGAAGTCACCAAGCATTCTCCTTGCATTATTATTATTTTCGGCTGCCATCTCCTTCTCTTGTTCGAAAATTTCTGAAAGGTTACCTTTAGAATAATTTAATTTAGCTTCTCTTAATTTCCTCTTCAGAGTCCTTTCAGGTTCTGGATCAATTTCAACAAGAGTGCCTTTTTCCCTGTTCCTTCTCATATGAAAGAGAAGAAAACAAGAAAAGGAAGAGGAATCCTCTATGTTACAGTATAGAGATTCCTTTATGTTAGTAGAAGAAGAAGGGGGTAGAAGAATGAAGAAGGATGGATTCGGATTTTTGGATGAAGAGAGGTGAAGAGAAGTGTTAGTAATTAAATAATTAAATAGAATAAGAAAAGAGAGAGAGAAATTCGAAAATAATTTTGAAAAAGGGGTTAGTATTTTTTTGAAAATTAAAAGGTATTAAAATTAAAACATGAAACACTTAATTAATTAAAAAGAATTTTTGAAAAGGAGAGAGGTGTTTTTGAAAATTAGAGAGGGAAAAGTAGTTAGGTGGTTTTGAAAAAGATAAGAAACAAACAAAAAGTTGATTAGTTAGTTGAAAAAGATATTAAAATCAAAATTTGAAAGATAAGAAGATAGGAGGTTAGAATAAGATATTTTGAAATCAAATTTTGAAAAAGATAAAGTTTTTGAAAAAGATAAGATAAAAG
>NC_029772.3:29285454-29286473 GCF_000817695.3 Arachis duranensis | reverse complement strand
ACTAACAAGAAACTACAAGATAAGATTCTAGAACTTAAAGATTGAACCTTTCTTAACAAGAAAGTAACAAACTTCAAATTTTTGAACCAATCACATTAATTGTTAGCTAATTTTCGAAAATTAGATATAAAAGCTAAGAAAAAGATTTTTGAAAAATAATTTTTAAAATTTTCGAAAAAATTGAAAAAGATATGATTTTTGAAAAAGATTTTGAAAAGATAAGATTTTTAAAATTGAAAATTTGACTTGACTTGTAAGAAACAACTCATTTTTAAAAAAAATTTGACCAAGTCAACCCAAAATTTCGAAAATTTGGAGGGAAGTAAGGAAAAGATATTTTTTGATTTTTTTTGAATTTTAAATAAGGAAAAGATATTTTTTTTTATTTTTGATTTTTAATTATGAGAGAGAAAAACAACAAAAATACTCAATGCATGAAATTTTTAGATCAAAACAATGAATGCATGCAAGAATGCTATGAATGTCAAGATGAACACCAAGAACACTTTGAAGATCATGATGAACATCAAGAACATTATTTTGAAAAAATTTTTGATGCAAAGAAAACATGCAAGACACCAAACTTAGAAATCTTTAATGCATGAAAAATATGAATGCAAAAGTGCACATGAAAAACAACAACCAACACAAAACAAGAAAACATCAAGATCAAACAAGAAGACTTGTCAAGAACAACTTGAAGATCATGAAGAACACTATGAATGCATGAGATTTTCGAAAAAAAATGCAAGAAAAATTTTAAAAGCATGCAATTGACACCAAACTTTAAAATTGACTCAAGACTCAAACAAGAACACAAAATATTTTTAGTTTTTATGATTTTATTAATTTTTTTGGATTTTTATTAAAAAAAATTTTTTCGAAAATATTTTTTGAAAAACGAAAAAGAAAAGAAAAATTTTTGAAAAAGTTTTTGAAAAGAAAATTACCTAATCTGAGCAACAAGATGAACCGTCAGTTGTCCATACTCGAACAATCCCCGGCAACGGCGCCAAAAA
>NC_029772.3:29282950-29284516 GCF_000817695.3 Arachis duranensis | reverse complement strand
AAAGATGTCTAATACAATAGTAACTTATCCTATTTATACTAGACTAGCTACTAGGGTTTACATGAGTAAGTAATTGATGCATAAATCCACTTCCGGGGCCCACTTGGTGTATGCTTGGGCTGAGCTTGATCTATTCACGAGCTGAGGCTTTTTTTGGAGTTGAACTCCAAGTTATGACGTGTTTTGGGCGTTCAACTCCGGATCATGACGTTTTTCTGGCGTTTAACTCCAGACAGCAGCATGTACTTGGCGTTCAACGCCAAGTTACGTCATCAATTTCCGAACAAAGTATGGACTATTATATATTTCTGGAAAGCTCTGGATGTCTACTTTCCAACGCCGTTGAGAGCGCGCCATTTGGAGTTCTGTAGCTCCAGAAAATCCATTTCGAGTACAGGGAGGTCAGATTCCAACAGCATCAGCAGTCCTTTTGTCAGCCTTTTTTCAGAGTTTTGCTCAAGTCCCTCAATTTCAGCCAGAATTTACCTGAAATCACAGAAAAACACACAAACTCATAGTAAATTCCAGAAATGTGAATTTAACATAAAAACTAATGAAAACATCCCTAAAAGTAGCTCAAACTTACTAAAAACTATCTAAAAACATTGCCAAAAAGCGTATAAATTATCCGCTCATCAGGTTCCAACATTGCTCTGAGTATCTATGAGGCTCCAAGAGAGCCCTCTGTCAAGCTACTGACATTAAAGAAGCGCTTGTTGGGAGGCAACCAAATGTTATATTTTATCTATTTTCCTTTGTTATTTTATGTTTTCTGTAGGTTGATGATCATGAGAAGTCACAAAATCAAATGAAAAAGCAAAAACAGAAAGAAAAACAGCACACCCTAGAGGAGAACTTGCTGGCGTTTAAACGCCAGTAAGGCTAGCAGATGGGCGTTTAACGCCCAGTCTGGCCCCATTCTGGGCGTTTAACGCTAGAAAGGGGCACCAGACTGGCATTAAACGCCAGTGAAGGGCAAGAACTTGGCGTTAAACGCCAGAAATGGGCACCAGCCCGGCGTTTAACGCCAGAATTCGCACAAAGAGCAATTTTGCTCGCCACTTGGTGCAGGGATGACTTTTCCTTGACACCTCAGGATCTGTGGACCCCACAGGATCCCCACCTACCCCACCACTCTCTCTCTTCTTCACCCATTCACCAATCACCTCAACACCTCTTCCCCAAAAACCCTTCACCTATCAAATCCCATCTTTCTCTTCACCACTCACATCCATCCTTCATTCAAATTCAAACCACTTTTCCTCCCAAACCCACCCATACATGACTGAACCATAACCCTCCCCCCACTCCTATATAAACCCTTCTTCACTCCTTCATTTTCACACAACCTAAACACTACTTCTTCCCCCTTTGGCCGAACCACAAGGCCATCTCCATCTCCTCTATTTCTTCTTCTTCTACTCCCTTCTTTCTTCTTTTGCTCGAGGACGAGAAAACCTTTTAAGTTTGGTGTGGTAAAAGCATTACTTTTTGTTTTTCCATAACCATTTATGGCATCAAAGGCCAGAGAAACCTCTAGAAAGAGGAAAGGGAAGGCAAAAGCTT
>NC_029772.3:29281444-29281710 GCF_000817695.3 Arachis duranensis | reverse complement strand
TGTTACTGAGGATCTGAAAAATCATAAAAATGATTCTTGAAGCAAGAAAAAGCAGTGAATACAAAAAAAAGAGAAAAAAAAGAAACGAAAAAAAAAAGAAAAGAAAAGAAAGAAATAAAGTTGTGATCCAAGGCAAAAAGAGTGTGCTTAAGAACCCTGGACACCTCTAATTGGGGACTCTAGCAAAGCTGAGTCACAATCTGAAAAGGTTCACCCAATTATGTGTCTGTGGCATGTATGTATCCGGTGGTAATACTGGAAGACAA
>NC_029772.3:29269826-29280172 GCF_000817695.3 Arachis duranensis | reverse complement strand
TTGAGAACCGACAGATGGATAGCCGTGCTGTGACAGGGTGCGTTGAACATTTCCACTTAGAGGATGGGAGGTAGCCACTGACAACAGTGAAACCCTTGCTTAATCTTGCCATGGAAAGGAGTAAGAAGGATTGGATGAAGACAGTAGGAAAGCAGAGAGAGACGGAAGGAACGCAGCATCTCCATACGCTTATCTAAAATTCCCACTAATGAATTGCATACGTATCTCTATCTTTATCTTTATGTTTTATTCGTATATCACCCATAACCATTTGAGTTTGCCTGACTAAGATTTACAAGATGACCATAGCTTTCTTCATACCAACAATCTCTGTGGGATCGACCCTTACTCGCGTAAGGTTTATTACCTGGACGACCCAGTACACTTGCTGGTTAGTTGTGCGAAGTTGTGTTTATGCCATGGTATTGAACACCAAGTTTTTGGATTCATCACCGGGGATTATTTGAGTTGTGAAAAGTATTGATCACAATTTCGTACACCAACATCCTGCCAACCATTTTATCAAACACTTGGAAGGCATAAAAGGAAAGTATAATAAAATGACAAAAAATATAAAATCTAACAACTACCAATTGTAAGGAAATAACAATAACAAAGCAATTAAACAATAAAGGAACATAAAACACGAAATTGCATAAAGGAAATTAAAATCAACAAAGTGCTCATAGACATGAAAGTAGCAAAATAGAAGAAATTAACAAGAAGAACTAAGAGAGTAAAGATGTAGCAACAAGAAATTGAAAGGAAAAGTAGATGAAAACAAGAATTAAAATCTAAATCTAAGAGAAATTAATCCTAAGAACCCTAACCTAATTCTAAAGAGAAGAGAGAGCTTCTCTCTCTAGAAACCTAACCTAAAAAATGGTGAAAACTCTAAACTAACACTACTTGGTTTATCCCCCTTCAATCCATGGGTTCAATAGCATCAGAAATGGGTTGGATTTGGCCCAAAATGCTTCAAAAATTGCTGGCCACAAATTGCCTTTAGTGAGTCACGCTGATCCTGCGATGCGCACGCATGGGCTACACGTGTGCATCGCCTAAATACAAAACAACCATGACAAATTTTATATCATTTTGAAGCCCTGGATGTTAGCTTTCTAATGCAACTAGAACAGTCTCATTTGGACCTCTGTAGCTCAAGTTATGATCGATTAAGTGCAAAGAGGTTAGGATTGACAGCTTTGCGTTTCCTTCATTTCTTCATGAGTTTTCCATTTTTACATGCTTTCTCTTCATTCTCTCAATCCAATCTTTGCCTTCTAAACCTGAAATCACTAAACAAGCATATCAAGGCATCGAATGGAATCAAGGTGAATTAAATTTAGCTATTTTAAGACCTAAAAAGTATGTTTTCACTCTTAAGCACAATTAAAGGAGAATTACAAATCCATGCTATTTCATTGAATAAATGTGGGAAAAGATGATAAAATTCCTCTAAATTTAACACAAGATAAACCACCAAATTGGGGTTTATCATCTCTCCTCCTTCCAGTCGGATGACGGCAGATATGTGGCCCACCTGAACATAAAAGACGTTATGTATAGTCAACAGGTATAACCATAATAAAAAAATTTACAATGTCAAGCATAACTATACAAATATGTATACCTCGATGCTAATGGGAATGAATATGTGTCGAAACCGCACGGCCGTAGGCTGGGAAACCGCTAGAAAATCCATGACTGCAGTAGCTGCAAAGGCCCGCCAGGTTCGTCACGTTTCTGTTGGCCACCCGACACATGTACTGATATAACCAGGCCACCGCTACCGACCCCAGCTATAACTGCCCATATCATCAAGTCTCGCCACAAAGGGCAACCACCGTATATGAACCCGGTTTCCACTCTTGTCACTGAACAATTAAGTGAAAAGCAGCATCATAATGTAAGCCCGAGAATATATGCGTAGGGTATCCTCCATAGCATCATCTGGCAGCACCCTGAACCTCTCACGAAACCAAGTAAAGTAGACTGTGAACTGCTTCACCTTATTCTGTGGTGGCTGCTCGCCAAACAGCTCCTCAAACCACTGTCACGCCGGTCTGCCTTCTTCCATAAACTTCTCAAAATCAGTAAGGCATCCGGATACAGGTAGACCATCCATGGGCAGGCCCAACTGGTATGCAACATCCTGCAACATGATAGTGCACTCTCCAAAGGGCATATGAAAGGTATGCGTCTCAGGACGCCACTGCTCAATGAAAGCTCTAACTAAGGGCTCGTCCAACCAGAACCACCTGGCGTTCAGCCTCGCAAGATGGTACAAACCGGCCCTCTCCATATATGGTATGATCCTGTCATGCAGAGACATGTTCTGCTGCCTCCGGACACTATATATACACCTAGTCGGCTGGAGAATGTCACAGAATAAACCAAATATATAAAAAACCCAACAGTTATTTTAAAGTTTAGACTGCTAACATACACTGCTAATTTAAATATTACATTTTTCGATTAAAATAATAATTTAAATTTACATTAGGATACATTAGCTAATAATAACTAAATTAAAAATAACCAAAATAACAAAAATAACGAAAAATAATTAAAATAATAATTTAACTAACATTATACAAAATATATTATTTAAAAATTATGATGCTAACCTCTTCCTGTATCCTCTCAGCCACGTGCACAACGCCGTTGAGCCTGTATAGATTGCGTGCCTCTACCATGGTCTCGGCTCCGATCTCAACTCAAATTAACCACAACTCTCTCTAATCTTCTCTCTAGAAACTACCACTTCTCTCTCTAGAATAGTTTTTCTTAACAGCACAAATGTAATCTGCGAGACCCCTCCAACGTATTTATAGCAATGCATAAACCGCTACACCCCTATCGCGGTTTATGCACAAATCAAGCCAATACGTAAACTGCGACACCCTTATCGCGGTTTATGAACAGTTTTTCTTACACGTAATTCGTGACATCCCTATAGCAAATTACGTGTATTATGTAAACCGCGAGACTTCTGTCGCAATTTATATAAAATAGGCAAAAAATATATTTTAGTATCCAATTTTTCATTTTATGCATTCTGATAATATTGGGTTATATTTTTTTATATTAGTAAATTGCCCTGCATATTATATATATACCACCAAGTGATAACTAAGGATACAATTAAAATTGGATAATTGTTTATAACTGATGGTAATAAATTAAATATGTCTCTCCAATATTGAGTTTTTATTAGGAGCAAATATTTTGACTTAGAAGTGGAATATAGAAAAAAGAAATTTGGGTCTGATTAATTTCTCTATATAGCTACATATTGTATTCTATGGGCTAACTACAATCTCTATTCTTGATGATACACAACAGCGAGCAAAATATAAACTCTTTTTTTTAAGAAAAATTTTTGTTCAATAGTCAAATTAATTCTTAAAAATAAGATATTTTTTAAATTAGTCCTTAAATGATTAAAATTCTTTAAATTAGCCTTTAAAAGATTTTTTTAATCAATTTGGTCTTATAAAAATTACGAATTAATCATATCTGTCTTTTAGTTACTCCATAATTCACAATTGTTTTTCAATAATTGATGATGTAAAATGTTAACTGATAGCATACATAACATATAACATGCATGTTTAATCAGAAGTTAACTAAATATATTTACGAAAATGTATTAATTTAGTCACTAGGTCATATTAGGAATAGAATTTTTATAATTGGAGAAAATAACTAAATTAATAAATTTTCATAAACATATTTAGTCAATTTGGTCAATATCTAAGTAGATATATTAAGTATTATATATGTTATCAATTAACGTTTTACAACATCAATCTTTAAAAAAATTGTTAATAGAGTGATTGGAAGACAAATATGATTAATTTACAATCATTAAAAAACTAATTTAATTGAAAAAAAAATATTTCAGAGATAAATTTAAAAAATGTCTCATCTTTTAACCCAAAAACTTTAATTCTTGCTAGCTAAGGATAATGAAAGCCACCATAATAATTATTTCCATACGAGAACAATTAGGATTCATAATTATGCCAATAATACAAGCTTTGAACCTTACAGGATATTTCCAAAAAGAAGCCAACAAAAGTGAAGCTATAACTCGTGATCATAAATGAACCCATGTCAGCAAAAATGTGGTTCTCAATCAAAGTGGAAAAAATAAATAAAGAAAAGGAAAGGAATAAGTTGGAACCAAGGGCCTAAAAAGAGGGATATCAAAATACGGTGAGGAACTATCTAATAAATTCAACAAACAATGTGGGACTCTCCATTATTTGTTTAGCCATGTACACAAGGACAATGACATTAGGTGGTTTTTGAATTCTGGGGGCTTGCTAGAATGATCAGAAAATACAACATGGAGAGAGAAAGAGAGGAGAATGATTGAGCGTTTGAAAATTCATGGACAACGAAAACTAAGAATGCAAGGAGACAAAGATATCTATGGTGCGATTATGTGGGACTTTCCACTACCTCACCAAGATGGAAAAGTAAAAGATATATATGATCTTTTGTTTTTTGTGTAGTGTGAGGTGTTCGTATTTGGAGAAATGTTATATATATCAATTATCAAGTGTTATTTGTATAATTAACGATTGTTTCTAATTATAAAAATTTAAACACTAACAATACAAATAATAAAAGATGTAAGCTAATTCAATATCCATTTAAATTTTGATAATTTTATTGAAGTAACCCAATATTTAATGGATATCAAATTAGTGGATATTTTTATGATTAAAATGATCAATATTTAGATCTTTCATAATGAAAATAATAATTTATTATTTTTGAATTTATTTTATTTTTATAGATTTATCAAATTGACACAATTTTGTTTTTGTGAGATTATTCCATATATATAAAAGACTTTACATTTTATTTGTAAATAGATAAATGTCTAATTAATTTGAGTTGGTTTAATACTTAACTCATCCGTCTTTTAAATAAATATATGTTAGAAAATTATAATTTTAGTTTGTTTATATGATAATTATTTATTAGTCAATAATAAATTTTTAAATTAAATTTTTATCTGCAGTAAATTAATTTTTAATTTTTTAGATTTAAAAATACTATAAAAAATTTAGAAAAAATAGATAAATGTATTGGCTGATATAAAGTTTTAAATTTTGGTTGCAATTTTGATGTACGATTGTTGATATTGTAACTTCTGTGATGTGGATTGCTACTGTGTTTGTGGCTTTTTCTATGTTTCTAGCATGGATAAGTTTGATGAGTGTTAAGGTCTAGTAGAATATGTGATGTGGAGTTATTAATTAGTCATTATTAATAATTTTAATAGTGTGAGATGATATTTAATAGTGTAATTTTTTTAATGATTAAATACTGACTAAATTTTAATAAAAGTGTTAACTCTTAGATTTTCTTTTATACTAAATTTTTATCTCGGTTTGATGTAGTAGGCTAGTAGCCAAATTGGATGTACAACATATTTCTATGAGTGAATACTCCATTCGCCTCCTGTAGGGACTATTTTAGATTTTATTCTATTTCTATATAAAATAAAATTTTACAATTATCTGTTCACACAAAATTCAAAGATATGTTAAAATTGTAAATATAAACGAACTCCTATATATTACCAAAAGCATATTAGAACACATTTAATTTTGATTGTCCCCATACATATTTCATTTTCTAAACTGATTATTTATCCAATATCATTGAATTTCTGTTTGGAGATATTCTCCTCCAAATGCAATATTATATATATCATAAATAAATAATAAAAGCTAGCTTTGGTATTATTCTGAGTGTTGGCGAGTGTATGTGTGTATAGTAATTATCTTCTCTTGATTTCACGTCTTTGTAATGCTGACAATTTGAAATGCTTGATATGATATGGATAAGTTAGATGAAGACGTAGGTTAATTGAGTTCATGGGACCAATCATCTACGAAGGTCTTAAAGTAGGTGGAGGAACTTCTCATGAACCCCATCTCAATTTTTGTAAGTCAAAATGAAATTAAATATCTTTGACAATACTACTCCAAGCCCCGTGCAACTGCACGACATCATATATATACACTCTATTTCAAGAAATAAGTTGAAAAATCCTTAATATTTACATATGAGAATGTTAATTGAAATACATTTTTGTACAGAATTAATGAATAGTCTTTTAATTTTAAATTTTTATATATAAATTATATGTAAATTTTATTTTAATTTTTTTAAATTTTATTTTAGTCTTATTTTATTATATAAATACTTTTTACTTTTCTCTAATATTTAATTTAATTCCGTCCCTATGAATAGTACAATTAATATTGATAATAATTAAAACAAAACAAATTAATTATAAACATAAAATCTATTAATTAAGGCAGTTTTATTTTTTATGTTCACTACATTTTTATTACAATATATATTAGAAATTTTATTTTTATTTGGTTTGTGAAAATAGAATATTTTTATATAAAATTTTTAACTAAATTAATTGATCAACTCAGACTTAATGATAATAATCAGAATCTTGATCATACAAATTATGAAAGAGAATAATTTTCACAATGCTGAGTAACATGATATTCTCATTAAAAAAAATTCAATTCCCTTTAGTAGTTCTCAAAAAATAAAATGATAAAAGATAACCTTTAAAATACATTGTTCAACACCAAAATAAGAAATTCTTCAATAAAAAAAATACATAACCAAAAAAAAATTTATGAATAACAGAACTTTAATTTCTTTAATAAAATAACTAATTTGCATATTAAAACTGTTTCAAAAATTATCTGAAACGTTGATTTAGGTCTGAGTATGAGGCTCAGACTCTTTCTAAGACAGCGCCTAACTTGTTCCAATGCCGAGGTGCTGCCGTCCGAGTTCCTCGTGAGGAGGTGGAGGATGGTACTTACAAGAGACTCTGATTCTTGAGTTAGCAAGGGGTTTAAGCAAGTTTTCGTATATTAGAATATGTGTACCGGAGGAGTGTCAGTGTATTTATAGTAGAGCTGATAACTACCTTTTTGGAATAGTTCCACCTTTGTTGGTGGATGACCGCTCCCTTTATCTTGGAAGTTTATTGGAATCTATCTTTGAGGAAGATAGAGATAGTACGAGAGATTCGGAGAGACAGTTATTTGTAAGCACTTATCCGATCTCTTTCACCATGTCCGACCTCTTAAGCGAGTCGGGTATGCGGTAAAAGCCATCCTTTTTGGGTGGGCCTTTCTTCTTTATTGGGCTTGGCTTTATGTTTTGGGTCAGGGTATCAACAGTGCCTCTGCTTGAGTCCGAGCTTTCAAGAGATCAGGCTCAAGCAATTTGAGACCTCAGCTTTGTCATCGGGTGCCCCTGCTTTCATGAGGACGGGTACTTGATGAGTTCGGATTCACTCTCCTCCCAATAAAATTGATGAGTCTGCTCTTTGGCAAGCGCACCAAAATTATCGTCAAGTAAATTTGAACAATTTTAATTAATGGGTGAATTAATTAAGCTTAGACAGAATAAGTTGTGAGTGCAGAATCATACATACATGGCGGAAACATAAATGGCAAAAGAATAAAGGAAAGCAATAAAGTGCAGAATTAGAAATGGCAAGAATGTAAAAGGGAGTGGGAATTTATAGAATGTAAATGAAAGCTATAAAAGAATGGGAGAGATAAGAATGAGGGAATTCATTGAGATCAGGAGATATTGTCTCTTTGGATTAAATCCAGCTTATATCCTCTTTAATCATGCAACTCATTGACCTCTTGGCAATCATGATTGATTGAGCCCCAATCTCTTGGTGACTCAATCTCTCAGATCTTGATCAATAGCCAATTCCTTGGTCTAATTGCTCATGAAGAGAGATATGCTTGGTCCCTGATTTTACCACACATCCTTGTAGGTCCAGGTAGAGGGAGGATTATATGTCACCATATCCAAACACCAAAACTCAGATTCTACCCAAGGGTGAGAAGAGATTCTAGCATGGTTTCATGTTTCCTTTTCCAAGGTTTCCATGAAACCTATTTTGCATTCAATCTCTTTTCCAAGATAATTGAACACTAAGCATGAAAATCGAAATCCCTTCTAACAAATCAAAGAGAAGATGAAGAGAAGAAAAAATTCACTATCATTAATCCATCAAGTACAATAGAGCTCCCTCTCTCAATGAGAGGGAATTTAGCTACTCATACCTCAGAAAGAAAGTACAAAAGATAGAAGAGATGAAGTGTAAAAAGTGAAAAACTCAAACTCTACAATCCCCTTGAGATTGTGATCTGCATATCTGTGTGTGTATCTAATACTTCCAAGGGTATTTATACTATTCCTAGATCTAAAAATAAAGGAAATTACAAAAGTGAAAAGAAAATTACAATTTGGAGGAAAAAGAAACTCAACAAACGTGATCTTCGAGCTGGCGTGTGACTGGCGTTCCCCTGGCGTGTCACGCTTTCTTCATTTCAAGCTTGGCGTGCCACGCCTCACCCTCCAAGTGTGCCTTTCTCCATCACATCCCTGGCGTGCCACGCCTTCGAGCCAAAGTGGCACGTCCAGGGCATTTTAATTGACCCAAGTACTCTAGCGTGCCACGCCTTCGACACCAAGTGGCACGCCCAGGCCATTTTTCACATCTTCATACTTCTGGAAACTTGTACCAGCGTGGCAAGCCTAGGGTCTGGCATGCCACGCCCCTCTAAATGCTTCATCCTCTTGCTGGCGTGCCACGCCTCATCATCCAAGTGGCACGCTGGTGCACGAAATTGTGATCATCAATGGCGCCATGAACATGGTACGCTCAATTGCAATCTCAACTCTTTATCACAACTTCGCACAACTAACCAGCAAGTGCACTGGGTCGTCCAAGTAATAAACCTTACGCGAGTAAGGGTCGATCCCACGGAGATTGTTGGTATGAAGCAAGCTATGGTTATCTTGTAAATCTCAGTCAGGCAGCTTCAAATGGTTATGAATGATTTATGAATGAAGCATAAAATAAAGATAGAGATACTTATGTAATTCATTGGTGAGAATTTCAGATAAGTGTATGGAGATGCTTTGTCCCTTCCGTCTTTCTGCTTTCCTACTGTCTTCATCCAATCCTTCTTACTCCTTTCCATGGCAAGCTGTATGTTGGGCATCACCGTTGTCAGTGGCTACAGTACCGTCCTCTCAGTGAAAATGTTCAACGCGCTCTGTCACAGCACGGCTATTCATCTGTCGGTTCTCGATCATGTCGAAATAGAATCCAGTGATTCTTTTGCGTCTATCACTAACGCCCAGCCTTCAGGAGTTTGAAGCTCGTCACAGTCATTCAATCCTTGAATCCTACTCAGAATACCACAGACAAGGTTTAGACCTTCCGGATTCTCTTGAATGCCGCCATCAATTCTAGCTTATACCACGAAGACTCTGATTAAGGAATCCAAGAGATATCCACTCAACCTAAGGTAGAACGGAGGTGGTTGACAGGTACACGTTCATAGGTGAGAATGATGATGAGTGTCACGGATCATCACATTCATCAAGTTGAGGAACAAGTGATATCTTAGAACAAGAATAAGCTGAATTGAATAGAAGAACAATAGTAATTGCATTAATACTCGAGGTACAGCAGAGCTCCACACCTTAATCTATGGTGTGTAGAAACTCCACCATTAAAAATACATAAGTGATAATGGTGATCATTGGCTTCGGCCCTAGAGAGGGAACCAGAAGAACCAAGATGAAAATACAATAGCAAAATGTCCTATTTATAGAGAACTAGTAGCTTAGGGTTTACAGAAATGAGTAAATGACATAAAAATCCACTTCCGGGCCCACTTGGTGTGTGCTTGGGCTGAGCATTGAAGCATTTTCGTGTAGAGACTTTTCTTGGAGTTAACCGCCAGCTTTTGTGCCAGTTTGGGCGTTTAACTCCCACTTCTGTGCCAGTTCCGGGACGCCGGTTTGGGCCATCAAATCTAAGGCAAAGTATGGACTATTATATATTGCTGGAAAGCCCAGGATGTCTACTTTCCAACGAAATTGAGAGCGCGCCAATTGTGCTTCTGTAGCTCCAGAATATCTACTTCAAGTGCAGGGAGGTCAGAATCCAACAGCATCTGCAATCCTTTTTCAGCCTTTGAATCAGATTTTTGCTCAGGTCCCTCAATTTCAGCCAGAAAATACCTGAAATCACAAAAAAACACACAAACTCATAGTAAAGTCCAGAAAAGTGAATTTTAACTAAAAACTAATAAAAATATAACAAAAACTAACTAAAACATACTAAAAACATACTAAAAACAATGCCAAAAAGTGTATAAATTATCCGCTCATCACAACACCAAACTTAAATTGTTGCTTGTCCCCAAGCAACTGAAAATCAAATAAGATAAAAAGAAGAG
>NC_029772.3:29266255-29269658 GCF_000817695.3 Arachis duranensis | reverse complement strand
AACATAGCTACTTTATGAGTCTTGGCCGTGGCCCAAAGCACTTTGTCTTCCAGTATTACCACCGGATACATACATGCCACAAACACATAATTGGGTGAACCTTTTTAGATTGTGACTCAGCTTTGCTAGAGTCCCCAATTAGAGGTGTCCAGGGTTCTTAAGCACACTCTTTTTGCCTTGGATCACAACTTTTTTTTTCACTGCTTTTTCTTGCTTCAAGAATCATTTTTATGATTTTTCAGATCCTCAGTAACATGTCTCCTTTTTCATCATTCTTTCAAGAGCCAACATTCATGAACAACAAACTCAAAAGACATATGCACTGTTTAAGCATACATTCAGAAATCAAAAGTATTGCCACCACATCAAAATAATTAATCTGTTATAAAATCCAAAATTCATGCAATTCTTCTCTTTTTCAATTAAGAACATTTTTCATTTAAGAAAGGTGATGGATTCATAGGACATTCATAACTTTAAGGCATAGACACTAAGACACTAATGATCATAAGACACAAACATAGATAAACATAAGCATAAAAATTCGAAAAAACAGGAAAATAAAGAACAAGGAAGTTTAAAGAACGGGTCGACCTTAGTGATGGCGGCTTGTTCTTCCTCTTGAAGATCTTATGGAGTGCTTGAGCTCCTCAATGTCTCTTCCTTGCCTTTGTTGCTCCTCTCTCATGATTCTTTGATCTTCTCTAATTTCATGGAGGAGGATGGAATGTTCTTGGTGCTCCACCCTTAGTTGTCCCATGTTGGAACTCAATTCTCCTAGGGAGGTGTTGATTTGCTCCCAATAGTTTTGTGGAGGAAAGTGCATCCCTTGAGGCATCTCAGGGATTTCATGATGAGTGGGATCTCTTGTTTGCTCCATCCTTTTCTTAGTGATGGGCTTGTCCTCATCAATGAGAGTGTCTTCTTAGTTGAACCGGCTTTCCTCTTGAATCTCTCTTCCATTGAGCGCCCTCTTCACAAATGTCTATGAGGACTTGGTCCAACCTTTGATCAAAGTTGACCCTTTTTGAGTTTGAAAGGGACCTCGGGGATCACCTTCTTCTTGGTCACAACTTCATAGAAATGGTCTTGATGCACCCTTGAGATAAATCTCTCCATCTCCCATGACTCAAAGGTAGAAGCTTTTGCCTTCCCTTTCCTCTTTCTAGAGGTTTCTCCGGCCTTAGGTGTCATAAATGGTTATGGAAAAACAAAAAGCAACGCTTTTACCACACCAAACTTAGAAGGTTTGCTCGGCCTCGAGCAAAAGAAGAAAGAAGAGAGAGAGTGGTGGGGTAGGTGGGGATCCTGTGGGGTCCACAGATCCTGAGGTGTTAGGAAAAATTCATCCCTGCACCACGTGGCGAGCAAAAATGCTCCTTCTGCCAATTATGGCGTTAAACGCCGGGCTGGTGCCCATTTCTGGTGTTTAACGCCAGCTGCTTGCCCCTTCCTGGCGTTTAACGCTAGTCTGGTGCCCCTTTCTGGCGTTAAACGCCCAGAATGGTGCCAGACTGGGCGTTAAACGCCTATTTGCTGCCCTTACTGGCGTTTAAACGCCAGCAAGTTTTCCTCCAGGGTGTGCTGTTTTTCTTTCTATTTTTTCTTTTTCAATTATTTTTGTGACTTCACATGATCATCAACCTATAAAAAACATAAAATAACAATGGAAAATAGATAAATATAACGTTGGGTTGCCTCCCAACAAGCGCTTCTTTAATGTCAGTAGCTTGACAGTGGGCTCTCATGGAGCCTCACAGATGTTCAGAGCAATGTTGGAACCTCCCAACACCAAACTTAGAGTTTGAATGTCGGGGTTCAACACCAAACTTAGAAGTTGGTGGTGGCCTCCCAACACCAAACTTAGAGTTTGACTGTGGGGGCTCTGTTTGACTCTGTTTTGAGAGAAGCTCTTCATGCTTCCTCTCCATGGTTATAGAGAGATATCTTTGAGCCTTAAACACAAGGGATTCTTCATTCACTTGAATGATCAATTCTCCTCTGTCAACATCAATCACAGCCTTTGCTGTGGCTAGGAAGGGTCTGCCAAGGATGATGGATTCATCCATGCACTTCCCAGTCTCTAGGACTATGAAGTCAGTAGGGATGTAATGGTCTTCAACTTTTACCAAAACATCCTCTACAAGTCCATAAGCTTGTTTTCTTGAATTGTCTGACATCTCTAGTGAGATTCTTGTAGCTTGTACCTCAAAGATCCCTAGCTTCTCCATCACAGAGAGAGGCATGAGGTTTATGCTTGACCCTAGGTCACACAGAGCCTTCTTGAAGGTCATGGTGCCTACTATACAAGGTATTGAGAACTTTCCAGGGTCCTGTCTCTTTTGAGGTAATCTCTGCCTGGACAAGTCATCCAGTTCTTTGGTGAGCAAAGGGGGTTCATCCTCTCAAGTCTCATTACCAAATAACTTATCATTTAGCTTCATGATTGCTCCAAGATACTTAGCAACTTGCTCTTCAGTGACATCTTCATCCTCTTCAGAGGAAGAATACTCATCAGAGCTCATGACTGGCAGAAGTAAATCCAATGGAATCTCTATAGTCTCAGTGTGAGCCTCAGATTCCCATGGTTCCTCATTAGGGAACTCATTGGAGGCCAGTGGACGTCCATTGAGGCCTTCCTCAGTGGCGATCACTGCCTCTTCCTCCTCTCCAAATTCCGCCATGTTGATGGCCTTACACTCTCCTTTTGGATTCTCTTCTGTATTGCTTGGAAAAGTACTAGGAGGGAGTTCAGTAACTTTCTTACTCAGCTGACCCACTTGTGCCTCCAAGTTTCTAATGGAGGACCTTATTTAAGTCATGAAACTTTGAGTGGTTTTGATTAGATCAGAGACCATGGTTGCTAAGTCAGAGTGGCTCTGCTTAGAATTCTCTGTCTACTGCTGAGAAGATGATGAAAAAGGCTTGCCATTGCTAAACCTGTTTCTTCCACCATTATTGTTGTTGAAACCTTGTTGAGGTCTTTGTTGATCCTTCCATGAGAGATTTGGATGATTTCTCCATGAAGGATTATAGGTGTTTCTATAGGGTTCTCCCATGTAATTCACCTCTTTCATTGAAGGGTTCTCAGGATCATAAGCTTCTTCTTCAGATGAAGCATCCTTAGTACTGCCTGGTGCAGCTTGCATTCCAGACAGACTTTGAGAAATCATATTGACTTGCTAAGTCAATATTTTGTTCTGAGCCAGTATGGCATTCAGAGTATCAATCTCAAGAACTCCTTTCTTCTGATTCGTCCCATTGTTCACAGGATTCCTTTCAAAAGTGTACATGAATTGGTTATTTGCAACCATTTCAATGAGTTTTTGAGCTTCTGTAGGCGTTTTCTTTAGATGAAGAAATCCTCCAGCAGAGCTGTCCAATGACATCTTGGACAGTTCAC
>NC_029772.3:29264221-29266096 GCF_000817695.3 Arachis duranensis | reverse complement strand
CCTTCCTTCTGTCTGAAGGTTTGGACTTCCACTCTAAGCTTACTCAATTTTTGAGGTGGAAAGAACTTTGCCAAGAAGGCATTGACTATCTTTTCCCAAGAGTTCAGGCTTTTTTTAGGTTGTGAGTCCAACCATATCCTAGCTCTGTCTCTTACAGCAAAAGGGAATAGCATAAGTCTGTAGACCTCAAGGTCAACCCCATTGGTCTTGACAGTGTCACAGATTTGCAAGAATTCAGCTAAAAACTGATGAGGATCTTCCAATGGAAGTTCATGGAACTTGCCATATGAGGATCTTCCAATGGAAGTCCATGGAACTTGCAATTCTTTTGCATTAGAGAAACTAATTGAGGCTTAAGCTCAAAGTTGTTTGCTCCAATGGCAAGGATAGAGATGCTTCTCTCATAGAAGTCGGGAGTAGGTGCAGTAAAGTCACCCAGCACCTTCCTTGCATTGTTGGCATTGTTGTTGTTTTTAACTGCCATGTCTTCTTCTTTGAAGAATTTTGTTAGGTACTCTTCAGAGAGTTGTGCTTTAGCTTCTCTCAGCTTTCGCTTCAAGGTCCTTTCAGGTTCAGGGTCAGCCTCAACAAGAATGCTTTTGTTTTTGCTCATGCTCATATGAAAGAGAAGAGAACAAGAAAATATAGAATCCTCTATGTCACAGTATAGAGATTCCTTGAGGTGTCAGAGGAAAAGAAAGATAGAAGGAAGAGGTAGACGACCTTAGAAAGATAGAGTTCGAATTGTGCATTGAGGAGGAGTGTTAGTCCATAAATAGAAGGATGTGAGAAGAGGGGAAGAAATTTTTGAAAATTAAAGTGAATTAATTAAAAGAAATTTTGAAAAAATGGTAATTGATTTTCGAAAACTAAGATTGAGAAAGAAATAAGATGATTTTGAAAAAGATTTTGAAATTGGAAATTAAAGAGATATGATTGAAAACTATTTGATTGAAAAACAATTTAAAAAAGATTTGATTTTGAAAATTAATGACTTGGCTAACAAGAAAAGATATGATTCAAATATTAAACCTTTCTCAATAGAAAAGGCAACATACTTGAAATGTTGAATCAAATCATTAATTGTTAGCAAGTATTTTTGAAAATGGAAAGAAATTAATTTTGAAAGTATATGATTGAAAAGATATGATTTGAAAAAGATTTGATTTTGAAAAATTATGGAAACTTGAAAAAAATTTGAATTAAAAACAAAATCTTCCCTCTTGTGCCATCCTGGCGTTAAACGCCCAGAATGGTATACATTCTGGCGCTTAACGCCCAAAATACTACCCTTTTGGGCGTTAAACGCCCAAAATACTACCCTTTTGGGCGTGGCTGGCGTTTAAATGCCCAGCCAGGTACCCTGGCTGGCGTTTAAACGCCAGTTTTCCTTCCTTACTGGGCATTTTGAACGCCCAGCTTTTTCTGTGTAATTCCTCTGCTGTATGTTCTGAATCTTCAATTCTCTGTATTATTGACTTGAAAAGACACAAATTAAAATTTTTTTTGGATTTTTAATAATGAGGAATAATCAAAATGAAACTAAGATCAAATAAACAATGCAAGCAAGACACCAAACTTAGAAGTTTGTATACTACTGACACTAACAAATTGAGAATGCATATGAGAAACAACAAAACACTCAAGACAAGAGAATTTAAAGATCAGAGCAAGGAAATCATCAAGAACATCTTGAAGATCAATGAAGACACATGAACAATGTAAGAAGAACAGAAACATGCAATTGACACCAAACTTAAAATGAGACACTAGACTAAAACAAGAAACATAAAATATTTTTGGTTTTTATGATTTTGTAATTTTTTTGGATTTTTCGAAAATTATATGGAAAAGAAAATAGAGAGATTTAAAATT